>NC_081572.1:17211507-17241515 GCF_022355385.1 Mustela nigripes
TAGTTTTCTGAGTATAGATTCTTAGCCTCTTTGGTTAGGTTTATTCCTAGGTATCTTATGGTTTGGGGTGCAATTGTAAATGGGACTGACTCCTTAATTTCTCTTTCTTCTGTCTTGTTGTTAGTGTAAAGAAATGCAACTGGTTTCTGTGCATTGACTTTATATCCTGACACTTTACGGAATTCCTGTACAAGTTCTAGCAGTTTTGGAGTGGCGTCTTTTGGGTTTTCCACATATAGTATCATATCATCTGCAAAGAGTGATAGTTTGACTTTTTTGCTGATTTGGATGCTTTAATTTCTTTTTGTTGTCTGATTGCTGAGGCTAGGACTTCTAATACTATGTTGAACAGCAGCGGTGATAAAGGACATCCTTGCCATGTTCCTGACCTTAGTGGAAAAGCTTTCAGTTTTTCTCCATTGAGAATGATATTTGCAGTGGGTTTTTCATAGATGGCTTTGATAATGTTGAGGTATGTGCCCTCTATTCCTACACTTTGAAGAGTTTTAATCAAGAAGGGATGCTGCACTTTGTCAAATGCTTTTTCAGCATCTATTGAGGGTATCATATGGTTCTTATTCTTTCTTTTATTAATGTATTGTATCACATTGATTGATTTGCAGATGTTGAACCAACTTGCAGCCCTGGAATAAATCCCACTTGATTGTGGTGAATAATCCTTCTAATTTACTGTTGGATCCTATTGGCCAGTATTTTGGTGAGAATTTTCGCATCTGTGTTCATCAAGGATATTGGTCTGTAATTCTCTTTTTTGATGGGATCATTGTCTGGTTTTGGGATCAAGGTGATGCTGGCCTCATAAAATGAGTTTGGAAGTTTTCCTTCCATTTCTATTTTTTGGAACAGTTTCAGGAGAATAGGAATTAATTCTTCTTTAAATGTTTGGTAGAATTCCCCTGGGAAGCCGTCTGGCCCTGGACTTTTGTTTGTTCGGAGATTTTTGATGAATGTTTCAATCTCCTTACTGGTTATGGGACTGATCAGGTTTTCTATTTCTTCCTTGTTCAGTTGTGGTAGTTTATATGTCTCTAGAAATGTATCCATTTCTTCCATATTGTTGAATTTGTTGGCATAGAGTTGCTCATAGTATGTTCTTATAATAGTTTGTATTTCTTTGGTGTTAGTTGTGATTTCTCCTCTTTAATTCATGATTTTATTTATTTGGGTCCTTTCTCTTTTTTTTTATCAGTCTGGCCAGGGGTTTATCAATTTTATTAATTCTTTCAAAGAACCAGCTCCTAGTTTCGTTGATTTGATCTATTTTTTTTTTTTTTTTTAGTTTCTATTTCATTGATTTCTGCTCTGATCTTTATTATTTCTCTTCTCCTGCTGGGTTTAGGCTTTCTTTGTTGTTCTTTCTCCAGCTCCTTTAGATGTAGGGTTAGGTTGTGTATTTGAGACCTTTCTTGTTTCTTGAGAAAGGCCTGTACCGCTGTATATTTTCCTCTCAGGACTGCCTTTGTTGTGTCCCACAGATTTTGAACCATTGTGTTTTCATTATCATTTGTTTCCATGAATTTTTTCAATTCTTCTTTAATTTCCTGGTTGACCCATTCATTTTTTAGAAGGATGCTGTTTAGACTCCATGTATTTGGGTTCTTTCCAAATTTCCTCTTGTGATTGAGTTCTAGCTTCAGAGCATTGTGATCTGAAAATATGCAGGGAATGACCCCAATCTTTTGATACCGGTTGAGACCTGATTTATGACCCAGGATGTGGTCTATTCTGGAGAAAGTTCCATGTGCACTAAGAAGAATGTATATTCTGTTGCTTTGAGATGGAATGTTCTGAATATATCTGTCATGTCCATCTGGTCCAGTGTGTCATTTAAGGCCTTTATTTCCTTGTTGATCTTTTGCTTAGATGATCTGTCCATTTCAGTGAGGGGAGTGTTA
The DNA here is from genome assembly GCF_022355385.1 of Mustela nigripes. NCBI lineage: Eukaryota > Metazoa > Chordata > Mammalia > Carnivora > Mustelidae > Mustela > Mustela nigripes. The sequence continues at coordinate 17,213,424 of NC_081572.1, forward strand.
AAGTCCCCTACTATTATTGTATTATTGTCGATGTATTTCTTTGATTTTGTTTTATTTGGTTTATATAGTTGGCTGCTCCCAATATTAGATATTTATTTAGATATTTAAAATTGTTAGGTCTTCTTTTTAAAATTGTTAGGTCATAGATATTTAAAATTGTTAGGTCTTCTTGTTGGACAGACCCTTTGAGTGTGATATAGTGTCCTTCCTCATCTCTTATTAGAGTCTTTGGCTTAAAATCTAATTGATCTGATATAAGGATTGCCACCCCAGCTTTCTTCTGATGTCCATTAACATGGTACATTGTTTTCCACCCCCTCGCTTTAAATCTGGAGGTGTCTTCGGTTCTAAAATGAGCTTCTTGTAGGCAGCATATTGATGGGTTTTGATTTTTTATCCATTCTGATGCCCTGTGTCTTTTGATTGGGGCATTTAGCCCATTAACATTCCGGGTAACTGTTGAGAGATATGAATTAAGTGCCATTGTACGGCACTATTTTGTGCCACCTGTAAGGTGACTGTTACTGTATATTGTCTCTGTTTCTTTCTGATCTACTACTTTTAGGGTCTCTCTTTGCTTAGAGGAGCCTTTCAATATTTCCTGTAGAGCTGGTTTGGTGTTTGCAAATTCTTTCAGTTTTTGTTTGTCCTGGAAGCTTTTTATCTCTCCTTCTATTTTCAATAATAGCCTATCTGGACATAGTATTCTTGGCTGCATGTTTTTCTCATTTAGTGCTCTGAATATATCATGCCAGTTCTTTCTGGCCTGCCAGGTCTCTGTGGATAGGTCCGCTGCCATTCTAATGTTTTTACCCTTGTATGTTACAGACTTCTTTTCCCAAGCTGCTTTCAGGATATTCTCTTTGTCGCTAAGACCTGTAAATTCTACTATCAGGTGACGAGGTGTGGACCTATTTTTATTGATTTTGAGGGGCGTTCTTAGCATCTCCTGGATTTTGATGTTTGTTCCCTTTGCCATATTAGGGAAATTCTTTACAATAATTCTCTCCAATATACCTTCTGCTCCCCTCTCTCTTTCTTCTTCTTCTGGAATCCCAATTATTCTAATGTTGTGTCATCTTATGGTGTCATTTATCTCTCGAATTCTTTCCTCATGGTCCAGTATTTGTTCATCTCTCTTTTGCTCAGCTTCTTTATTCTCTATCATTTGGTCTTCTATGTCACTAATTCTTTCTTCTGCCTCATTTATCCTAGCAGTAAGAGCTTCCATTTTTGATTGAACCTCATTAATAGCTTTTTTTTAATTTCAACTTGATTAGATTTTAGTTCTTTTATTTCTCCAGAAAGGGCTTTTATCTCTCTGGAGAGGGTTTCTCTAATATCTTCTATGCCTTTTTCGAGCCAGGCTAGAACCTTGAGAATCGTCATTCTGAACTCTAGATCTGTCACATTACCAATGCCTGTATTGATTAGGTCCCCAGCCTTTAGTACTGCCTCTTCTTCTTTTTTTTTTGTGGTGAGTTTTTCCGCCTTGTCATTTTGTCCAAATAAGATTTGCTTTCTCCTCCTCTGGAATTCCACTGTTCTCCTTGGTGAGTGAAGTTGGTCTTGGCTGGGTTTCTTGTTCATCTTCTGGTGGAGGGGCCTGTTGTAGTGATTCTCAAGTGTCTTTGTCCCAGGCGGAATTGCACTGCCCTTACCAGGAGCCGGGCTGAGTAATCCACTCGGGTTTGCTTTCAGGAGCTTTTGTTCCCTGAGCGCTTTCCGTAAAGTTCCAGAGGACGGGAATGAAGATAGAAACCTCCCAGTCTCCAGCCTGGAGGAGCCGAGAGCTTGGGGCCCCACTCCTCAGTGCGCCCTCAGAGAAAAGTGCCCGGTCGCTTCTGTCTCCGTGGCCTCCGGCTGCGCTCCGAGCTCACCCAGCCTTTGCCCAGTTCAAGGTAACCCCCAGCTGAGAGCTCACTCCTCAGCTTTGTCGCTGTAGCTGGCTTCCCCGCTCTAATACCTGCGAGCTCTGCGACACTCAGACACCCCCTGTCCTTCTGTGACCCCGTGGGACCTGGGGTTACGCTGACCCCGCGTGGGCTTCCCCCCGGTTTAGCCTCTGGAGCGATGTCCCTCCGTGGAACAGACTTTTAAAAGTCCTGATTTTGTGCTCCGTTGCTCCGCCGCTTGCCAGGAGCCGGCCCCCTTCCCCCGCGGTCTATCTTCCCGTCACTTTGGATTCACTTCTCCGCAGGTCCTACCTTTCAGAAAGTGATCGATTTTCTGTTTCTAGAATTGTTGCTCTTCTTCTCTTCGATTTCCCATTGGATTTGTAGGTGTTCACAATGGTTAGATAAGCTATCTAGCTGATCTCCTGCTGCCTGATGCCGTCTCAGCCTGCTACTTCTTCACCATCTTGACTCTCACTGGCATTATTTTATAAATTTATCCATGTTGTTGGGTGTACCGGTAGCTCATTCCTTTTCATTATTGAGTAGTATTCCATTATCTGAGTGTACCAGAATGTGTTTACCCGTTCAGCAAGGTGATAATTTTAAACATCGATAATAATGTCCTAAATAGAAGACAAACTGCAGGAAAGCAATAAAATAATAGGTCAGTTTCTTGTAAATGCTCAGGCATGATCACACTGGAACATGTGATGTAGTCAGACACTTCACCTACTTGGACAGTTACAACAGGAACCCACTTTGCCAGAAGCTTTGGTTTGGTTCCAAAGCCCCGAGGTCGACCATTCTGAGGGTACAGGGTTGAGCTGATGCATGGGGGCTGAAAGTGGACAGAGCGGGTGGACACTGGCAGACTATAGCTCAGTGGAAAGATTTATTTCTCACAGGGTTGGCCACCAGGAAGCCATGTTGTCTTTTAATTTAATAGCACCGCCCCAGCTAGATCTAACCCTAAACACCCATGTGCTTGACTAACAATGCTCAGTGCCCAGGGAGATGCTTCCTGTCTTACTCTATATCGATGGGGGAGAAAGTGCATCTACACTGAAAGGTTTAATGAAAGCTAAACAGGACCCCTGTTTAATATCTCAGCGTGCAGGGAGACTTTGAGCAGAGAAGTACTTAGGTAAGAGAAAAGACAAATTAATGAACTTGTCAGATCTTTCCTCTGAGCCTGAATGCAATAGATTTGAACACAAAGAATGTCATTTTTTAGTAGTACCAAGTGTACCATTTCTTTTTTTTTTATATGCCTCTTTGTGGTTCTGGGGGTACAGATGAATGTGTACAGTATTTGTATCTGTTATAAATGGAAGCTGAGAAAATGTTTGCAATACTACATAAATCCCATCACATCACTCAAATGTGTATATTTATCTAGACTTTAAACATAATGATACTAATTCTTCACATTGGCAATGAGATGGACACCGAATGCTGGAATTACAAATTTTAACAGTTTCGCTTAAAAGTTAGTTATTGTGGGGGGGGGGCTTGATCTCAGAGTCATGAGTTTGATCCCTACATCAGGGTTAGAGATTATAAATAAATACATAAATAAAAAGTTACTTTTAAAAAAAGATTTATTTATTTATTTGAGAGACAGTGAAAGAAAGTGTGTGCATGAGCAGGGGAAGAGGCGGGGGAGAGGGAGAAAAAACCTCCAGCAGATTCCCCACTGAGTGGATCCTGAAACGGGGCTCAGTCCCAAGACCCTGAGAACACGACCTGAGCTGAAACCACGAGTCTGGCACTCAACCCACTGAGCCACTCAGAAACCCAAAACTTACTTATTTTTAAATAAAAATTTAAATGAAATGTTTAGTTTAAAAACAATTTAAGTTAAATTGTAAAAATTAAGTTATTTAATAACATTTAATTCAGCTTTTAAAGAGTAAAATCATATATTTGAATTTGTGTATATTCGATATAAAAATTTGATATTTATTAATTCTCATGTGTGCTTTGCCTTTTAAATTTTTACTACTGCTTTTTTAATTTTCCAGTATGTAAAAAAAAAAAAAACCTAACTTTGGAGGAAAACACTGGAAAAAACTAGTAAAATATTTTTATGCAAATTTCTATTTTTGATGAAAATATATTTACGTTTTGTTCTTTGAATATAATTGTGTTTTTAGTCCTTAAATATATTTTAAAATCTTGGTAATCATAATGTAATTAGTGATTTTGCTGAAAGGAAAAGAAGGAAAATAAATTTCACAGACTAATCATCATCATTGATGAATTAGGTATATGTTTATTACTCCTTTGAACATTGTTTTTTGTTTTTATCTGAGAGAGACAGCACGTGCATGGGGGGAGGGTGGGGCAGAGGGAGAGAGAGAGAAGCAGGGTCCCCACTGAGCAGGGAGCCCCATGCTGAGCTGGATCCCAGGACACCAGGACTATGACCTGAGCCTGAGCCAAAGGGAGATGCTTAACCAGGTAGACATTTAACCCACTGAGCCACCCAGGTGCCGCTCCTTCCAACACTGTTAGCCTACACCCCAATGTCCCTCGGCCCTCTGGAAAGAGAAGTGTGGAAGCAGAAGTACAGGACAGCACTGTCCACCTAGAAGCTCTTCCTTTTTTTTTTTTTTTAAGATTTTATTTATTTATTTGACAGATGGAGATTACAAGTAGGCAGAGAGGCAGGCAGAGAGAGAGAGGACAGGGGAGCAGACTCCCTGCTGAGCAGAAAGCCCAATGGCGGGGCTCAATCCCAGGTCCCTGAGATCATGACCTGAGCCGAAGGCAGAGGCTTAACCCACTGAGCCACCCAGGCACCCCTCTTCCCACCTTCTCTCCCTCAGCCCCTGCCATCCTGTTTCCAGGTGTAGAGAGTCACAGAACTTTTCTTTGCCTCCTTTCTGCTACAATTGGTGGGAGTATCTCTCAGACTTCGCCGGTAACTAATGACACTGAGATGGGCCCCCTACATGGGGAGGTGACAGGTTGTCTGGTCACCACTTCCCAGAGGGTTAACCCTATGCTCTCTACCAGGCAGGTCTCTCTTGACTGCAAGGGACAGAAACCCAAGCCAAACTCATTTCTGCAGGAAGGGATGTTTAACGAATCACAGAGCAAGAGTGTGTTTAGGTCTCAGAAAGGGTGGACTCTAAGATTGGAATCCTGTCTGGACCCTGCTCCCTCTTCGGGGAGGTTTATCCTCTCAGATGGGCCGTATCCACATGATTCCACACTGTCAGTTTCTGGCCGCACACCTGAAGGCTTCCCGTGGGAAGCTGAGCTGCTCCACTCAGTTTCAATTCAAAATATAATGGTGGGGCCCTAGGCACACCCTGTCCCTGGAAGATGGGGCCCTGTGATTGGCAGTCTCCACTGCTCCATCGGAAGGAGCTCCCCACAAAGGCAATACTGTTCATGGAAGGGAAGGGAGGTGGACACTCAGAAAACCAGAATTCTCTGCCCTGCACCACCAGTGGTCTTCATCAGTTATCACAGTCTTTCCAGACCCATCTGTACTTTCTGCTGGAAGCTTGAATGGGCCTCAGTTTGCATGGTTCAGACCAGAGTATTTCCAGGAGAATGATGACATCACAGAACAGGGGTTCCAGAAGGCAGGCTGGCCTAGCACTCTCACCTTCTTTAGAACATGGGGACCTGTGAACTAGGAGGGGTTAGGGTATAGCTCATGTGGAAGAGACTCTGTGCTACTGACTCCGGAGGAAAGCCCTGGCCTGTCTGGGACCTGGGGTCGGAGAAGGCTAGGAGACAGGTAAGCTTTGGAAGGGGAGGTGGGAATGCACCTGCCAGAAGTACTTCATTCCCCCACAGAAACCCCAAAAGGGGGCTTCATGGGCAGAGATAGAGCTCCCTGCTTCCCAAGGCTCCGTGACTCCTGTCTCTGAAGGAACCTTCAGAGTCAGGGTAGAGAAGGGTTGCATGCGACATACTTATACCAAACAATTCTTTGTGGTTTGTCTGAAATTCTAATGTAACTGGACATCCTGTCATTTTATTTGCCAAATCTGGCAACTCTAGGGTGCGAGAGAGAAGCAAAAGAGTGTTCACAAGCTCAGACTAGTATGGAGGGGTTTCAGAAGACACTTGTGAGGTGACAAGGCCGTCAGAGTCGCCATGTTGTCCATGAAGAAGTTGCCTGACTCTGAAGCCCATGGATGGAGGGATGCAGGCCTTTGCCCTTGAGAACATATACTTAGTTTAAGGGGAAAGATACACACACACACACACACACACACACACTTAGTGAGAGAAATAGCCCCATTCTTTGCTTTCACTGCATTGACAGTTTTGAAGACTAGAGGCCAGTTATTTTATAGATTTTCTGTCAGTTTGGCTTTATCCAATGTTTCCTTGGGATTAAATGCAACTTATGCATCCCTGGCCAGAATACTACCAAAGCCCCATATGTCATTCTTAGGGCATCACTTCTGGAAGCACATCATCTTTCTCTGTCTTTTATTGGTGCTATTAATTTTGATTGCAAGTTCCACAAACTGTCTGGTTTCTTTGCTGCATAGTTGCTGTTTTTTTCCCATGCAACTAATAGAAGACCTGGGGGAAGACCCTCTAAGAGCTTGTGTATATCATTTCTTCATCAAGCTTCCCACCATGTCAGATTTCACATCTGTTGATGATTCCTGCTCAGACCAATCTCTGATGGTTGGAGAATGGTGATTTTCCAACTTCATGATTGCCTCCTCATTGATCATTCACCCTTTTATTGTCAGTTCTCCCCATCCCCATTATGTGTCTATTCATTACTATTAAGGACTCTTGGGTTCCTATCTCATTCAATAGATTATAATCTGTCACCGTCATTTATTTTGATGGTCAAATTGTCCCAGACTACCATAGAAACCATTGTGCATTATTCTGGACACACGACACCAAAAGCACAAGCAACAAAAGAAAAGAAATAGATAAATCAGTCTTCATTAAAATGTAACTCTTTTGTTTCAAAGAACCCCATCAAGAAAGTGAAAGGGAGCCCACAGAATGTGAGAAAATATTTGCAAATACATATCTCGCAAAGAACTTTTACAACTCAATAATAAAAGGCAAATAACTAAAAAATGGGCAAAGGGTCTGAATACTAGATATTTTCCCAAAGATCAACAAATAGCCAAAGATTGCATGAAAGATCATTAACCACCAGGGAAATGCAGATCAAAACCAGGATGTGATACCACTTCACACCAATTAGGTTATCTTTGGTGAGAAAGTATTGGTGAGAATGTGGAAAAATTTGAACCTTCCTACACTGACAACTGCTGAGGGCACAGCCAAATTTTCTGGCAGTTCCTCCAAAGTTTAAGATTTATTTATTTATTGGGGGAGGGGAGGGAGAGAGAGAATCTCAAGGAGATTCCTGACTGAGCCCCAAGCCCAACCCTGGACTCTATCCCACGACCCTGAGATCATGACCTGAGCCAAAATCAAGAGTCAGATGCTCAACTGACTGACCCACCCAGACCCTCCAGTTCCTCCAAAGTTTAAACTTTAAGTTATTTATATGACTCAGCAATTCTCCTAAGTATATGTCTAAAGAAATGAAAACATTTGTCCAGGGGCACCTGGGTGGCTCAGTGGGTTAAGCCTCCGTCTTTGGCACAGGTCATGGTCTCAGGGTCCTGGGATCGAGCCCTGCATCCAGCTCTCTGCTCAGCAGGGACCCTGCTTCCCCTCTCCCTCTGCCTACTAGCGATTTCTGTCTGTCAAATAAATAAATAAAATCTTAAAAAAAAAAGAGAGAAAACATTTGCCCACACAAAAACTTGTATGTCAATGTTCATAGCTCCATCGTTCATAATAGCCCCAAACTAAAAACAACCCAAATGTTTATAAAATGATAAGTATAGAAATAGATTGTGGTCTATCCATACAATGGAATATTATTCAACCATAATGAGATCCTGATACCTGCTGCTTCATGGATAAATCTCGAAAACATTGTTAAGTGAAAGAAGCCAGACACAAGGCCATATAGTGTATGACTCTACTTATGTGCAATGTCCTGAAGAGGCTAATCTAGAGAGACAGAAAGTAGATTTAAGGTAGTCAGAGGCAGGAGGAAAGTGGATGGGGAAGTGACTGCTAACAAGTATGGGATTTCTTCTTGGGTTGATGAAAATGTTTTAAAACTGGCTGAGTTGATAGTTATACAGCTCTGCAAACACACTAGAGAACTACTGGACTGTACACTTGAAGTGAAGTGATGGTATGACATAGTGAATTATATATCATGAATTTTATCTCAATAAAGCTGTTACCAAAAATAATGTTCCAGATTTGGCCAGTGGGTGCCCCTTGGAGCTGACTCTCATGTCCATTTGACATGCTCCAGTCCATATTTTGAGCACTTCCTTACTTTCTAGCACTAGAGAATCTGGACTTACCTCATACCCTTTCCTACTCCAGCCTAGGAAGCAACTCTTTCCCCAGAAGTCCTGCTTCCTGTTTGGGGGAAATGTAAAACCAAGATCATATTTCCTTTAATCATCGTGACAAGTCTATTGAGTAGGTATTAGTGTATCTTCATTTTACAAATGAGGCCCAGAGAGGCCCAAGTAAATTGTTCAGGGTCACACAGCAGCCCTGTGTTTGAAAGTAGGCAGTGCGAATCCAGAGCCCTTGCTCCTTACTCCTCTCCCAGCACACAGTGTGAAGGTGAAGGTTATTTCTGCAGCAAGATCACTTTTCTTTGCTTTATGATATGCACCTTTGGGTGGAAATGAAAGTGCAGAACCCATAAACAGCTTCCTAGGAATTGCACAAGGCAGGTTCTGCCCTTGGGCAAAGTCATGTGTCGTGTATGTGGGGGTGTAGGGCTGGCGGGAGTTCAGCACCCACTGTCCTAGACCTTCCTCTGCAAACATGTACTCAAATCCACACACACAGAATTAATCTCCTTTGCCACCCTCACTCCCCACTCCGTACCAAAATACCGCCCACAGCTGGGTTTCCATTATGAGTGAGAATAGCTAAAAGGGGTGAAGGTCTATAGATGAAAGGCGATCAGCCTTGGTTTTTCGATGTTGACACCAGGCAACGGGGATGTGAAGATTCATGATACTATTCTCTTTTATTTTGTAAATATTTAAAGGTTTCTATTGTAAACAAGTATACAATAATAAAGAAGAGGAAAGAGAAATAGCCAGGTGGGGAGCCGTGTGTGAGCGAGGACATATGGCTGCCCTCTGCAGATTCCTCAGCAGCTCAGAGAAGACCAGCGGCACATCGGTGAGATCCTCAGAACAGTGGGCCCTCAACTGTACCTTCTCCCCTCCGAAGATGACAGGGACACTACTCATGTCCTTGGTCAGCTGCCTCATTGCCATCAGTCAGGCCAGCCTCATCAATCGCTGTGACTTGGCCAGAGTGCTGCGCAAGGAGGACTTGGATGGGTTTGAGGGCTACTCCTTGAATGACTGTGAGTGCCCCCCCCAACATCCCCCACCCATTTCTCCTCTCCTGGTCACACCCTAGGTGGCCACCTTTCTCTCTGTCATTCATCTTTCAAAGCCAAGTTCCATCCCTGAGGAGCCCTTGCCAACATTCCATATTTGTTCCATAATTATTAACTGAGCACTTGTTATGTACCAGGAACTATATTGGGTGCTGGAGATGTTCCTCACTGGGCTTTGCCCAGTTCCTGGCACACAGTAGGTAATCAATAAGTGTAGGAAGCATGGGTGGACAGATAGGTGATGAGTGGTTATACTGAGGGGCAGGTGGGTCGGACGAAGGGTGAGGGGAGAAGCTAATGGGTCTTTCTTGCCTACTTGCCCCATCCAGCCTCTTAGGCCTTGCTCCTTTCTTCTGCTTCCTGATCTCCCTCTCTCCTCTATCTCCCTCCTGCCTCAGCTCGGCACCCTCTAAGAACCCTCTTCTCCCTGTTCAAAGGGCTGTGTCTGGCTTTTGTGGAAAGCAACTTCAACATATCAAAGGTAAATGAAAACGCAGATGGCAGCTTTGACTATGGAATCTTCCAGATCAACAGCCATTACTGGTGCAACGATTACCGGAGTCATTCGGAAAACATTTGCCACGAGGACTGTCAAGGTCTGGCCAGGGCCCCAGGGTGGGAGAGGTGAGAGAGACGACCAGGCTCTACTCACAGGACTTCTCCTTCCATTCAAAGCCTGGCCATGTCCCCAGAGGGATGGTCCAAAGAGTCTAGTCCAGGAATGCCTTTGCTGAGCAGAGGATTTCACTAGTGGCTGTAGTGCTCACCCTGTTAGGGATTCCTCCGTGTGCAGGATCCAGAGAAGCTCTGCATCGCCAACATTTCTCTTGGGTGTGTTATATGCTCTGCACTTTACCTGAAGAGCCCATTTCACCCAGATTTTCATGCAATGGAAATTATCTTTTTTTTAAATTTTTTATTTTTTATTAACATATAATGTATTATTAGCTGCAGGAGTACAGGTCTGTGAATCGCCAGGTTTACCCACTTCACAACACTCACCATAGCACATACCTTCTCCAATGTCCATAACCCAACCACCCTCTCTCTACCCACCTCCCCCCAGCAACCCTCAGTTTGTTTTGTGAGATTAAGAGTCTGTTATGGTTTGTCTCCCTCCTGCTCCCATCTTGTTTCATTTATTCCTTTCCTACCCCCCAAACCCCACATGTTGCCTCTCAACTTCCTCATATCAGGGAGAACACACGATAATTTTCTTTCTCTGATTGACTTATTTTGCTCAGCATAATACCCTCTAGTTCCATCCACATCGTCACAAATAGCAAGATTTCATTTCTTTTGATGGCTGCATAGTATTCCATTGTATATATACCACATCTTCTCTATCCATTCATCTGTTGATGGACATCTAGGTTCTTTCCATAGTTTGGCTACTGTGGACATTGCTGCTATAAACATTCAGGTGCATGTGTCCCTTTGGATCACTACATTTGTATCTTTAGGGTAAATACCCAGTAGTGCAATTACTGGGTCATAGGGTAGCTCTATTTTCAACTTTTTGAGGAACCTCCATGCTGTTTCAGTGAAAATTATCTTGTTGCCCACCTTACAGATGAGCCAACTGAGGCTCACAGAACCAGTGCTGAATGCCAGGTTACTGGCCCTGAAGGCTCAGCTCTAACCATCAAGTACTAACTTTGGCTAATGGTCTGATTAAAGGCCAAGTACAAACTCCCCTCATCAGAGCCACTCCAGGAGGGGCCATACATGACTTGGACCTTCTCTCCCTCTTTCACAGTCTGATTAAGATTCCTAGACTCTCTACCTGAAGAGCCTCCCTCATCAGGCAAATTTACCTTGGTCTCTGTGCTGCCTGTTTTGACATTTCCTTTCCCCAGAAACACTCAAACATAGGGTGAACCGTCATCTACCTTGGTTGGGAAGTATGGTGGTAAACAGTCATCCTGCCCCTCCTACCCCCACCTCTGACACCCCGACTGCTATTGTAGGGATGTCTGAATGGGGCTCTCGGAGGGATGCCTTGCCTAATCTGGAAATACTCAGCTCCTGGGTGCCCCATGCCAGCACAAGGACAGCCCATGTCTGCCTCAGTCTTTGGGACTGTCCTTTGTGTTCTCACGGGTAATCTCTCTCTCTCTCTCTCTTTCAGACCTACTGAGCCCCAATCTTCTCTCAACCATCAGCTGTGCAAAAAAGATTGTGTCTGGAGCAGGGGGGATGAAGAACTGGTGAGGAGGACACTGTGGGACTAAGTTAGTGGGCAGAGTCCCCAGGAGGGATGTGGTGACAGAGAAAGGCATAGTAGGCAAGGACTAGACCCTTTCATAGTCTAGAAAGATGTAGAAGAGCGGCAGGGCTTGCGACTCTGATTTACGAGACCTGGGATCTGGGTCTTTCTCAGATGTTATATTTAAACTGAGGGGGAGCCTGGGTGGCTCAGTTGGTTAAGCGTCTGACTCTTGATTTCGGCTCAGGTCATGATGTCAGTGTCTTGGGATCGAGCCCTATGACAGGCTACCCACTCAGTGGGGAGTCTGCTTGGGATTCTCCCTCCCTATAATTCTGCCCCTCTCCGTCTGCCCCTCTCCCCACTTGTTCATTCTCTCTCTCAAAAATAAATAAATCTTCTAAATAAAACAAAAATAATCCTCTTTTGGATGCAGTAACAAAGCAGCTTGAATTAGCTGAGAGAGAGGTATCCTGAGGGGACAAGTTGTGTCACTGAGCTTACACAGGTGCAACCTGTGGAGAGGACCTCAGGAAGAGAGTGGAAGCAGAGCTGGAAACTGTCAGCCAGCTTTTCCTGCAAGTTTCTACTTCCTGGTGCATTTGCTTCCCTTCTTTCTTTGTAGAGCCGCATTCTCTGCTTCACCTTCCACAAGACAGACCAAGGCTGCCCCAAGTTGATGGGCTAATGTCCTAAGCAGCCACAGAGACAGCGTAATAAGCTCAGTCCCAGTTCAAGGGCTCAAGATAAAGAATCTGGTTGGTTCAGCTTGGACCAATGCCCCTGCTTAGTTTAATCAGCTGGAGGCCTGGGAGCAATTAAGTCATACCTTCATTAGGGAGAAAGGCCCTTCTCCCTAATTGGCAGCAACATTTTCTTTTTAAAAAAAGATTTTATTTATTTATTTGAGAGAGAGAGCGCGCGCAAATGCACGGGGAGGGAGGGAGGGAGGGAGAAGCAGCAGACTCCCGGCCAAGCGAGGTGTCCAATGTAGGACTCTGCAGGACTCGATCCCAGGACCCCAACATCATGACCTGAGCCAAAGGCAGATGCTGAACCAGTGGAGCCACTCAAGTGCCTGTGGCAGCAACATTTTCTGTAAAAGTTGTGTAGCTCCTCAGCTGAGCAGATACCCCCAAAACTGTCAGCTTACCAGTGGTGGACATTGGGATGGTTACTTCACTCGTCTGAGCTTCAAACTGGATATGTACAGGATAAAAATGGCTGCCTCTCCGGGCCTCTGTGAGGATGGAGGGAGTCCCATGCCTTGCCTACTCTAGAAATACCATGCAGAAAGGACACGGATGACTATTAGGGCCGACCCTTTCTGGAGGGAGAGTCAATGGTTGTGCCTGAGATTAATTGATTGATTGATTGATTATTTACCTGTTTATTTATAGTAACTTTCAGCCCCATAAAATGATGCTCTCCCACTTCAGAGGGAGGTAAGGATTTGAAAATTTGGAAGCATACTGAATAGGAGAAGAGGACAAACACCAGGGATAAGGGCAACTTAAAAAAAGAACCAGAGGGGCCACAGCGGGACAGACCAGAAAGCTAGGAATGAAGGGGGGTTGGGTTCTGAGCACTGCTCTGCCTGAGAGACTTACTAAAAGTTGGGCCATGTATGTGGAGAGGGAGCTTACTAAGTAGAAAGCAAGAACCAATCTTTCTTCTCTCCACAGGGTAGCATGGAGGTTGCACTGTGCAGGCCGTCCACTCTCCTACTGGATGACAGGATGTTTCTTGGGATGAGACAGGGGGCAAGGCTACTATGGAGTCATTCCAGAGCCCCTCTTCTCACTCGGGAATTCTTCACTTCTTCCTCTTGTCTCCACCTCACGTTGTTTTCTTTCATTCCCATTTACAAATAAAAATGACCAGAGCCCCAGGAATAAATAGTTTTTTTCCGGGTTCCTCCTTGTACCCATCTGGGCCCAGGCATCTTGTTCCTGACTGTCATTTGCAAACCCAGAGGACCACAATGAAGAAATTGTTATATTTGGGGGATTATTAAAGCATTCCTTGTGCAAAGAATGTGTTAATTTATTCATTTTTAATTCCAGATATTTTTGAGTACATAATCTAGTAGGAGAGGGGTAGGTACTAGGAGAAGGAAAATAAATCATGACTATTGTTCCTGAGGTGTTCAAAATCTACCCACAGATGTACACAAATAATGGGTACAATGAGTGAGTGGATATATACAATGAATACAGTGGATAATAAAATGGGTAATAAAATCTACAATTTTTGGTTTTAAAGAGTATCAGGATCCCAGGTATTCCTCCAAAGCCAACTATTTTCAAAGTAAAAGAGAAAGTTCAAAAGTAGGTCATGGGTGGAGCTAAGGGTCTTATAGATTGAGGTGGAGAAAGTGGTGTGGGGCCTGAGAGATGGTGCCAGCAGTCAATGATTTGGGGGTGCTCTCAGAGAATGGGCTAAAATCTAGATTTTTTTTTTTTTTAAAAGGCATCTCTGTTTGGAATCTGAAGGTGCTGACGAGTAAAACCTGGACAAGGGAGGACAATGCAAAGACAGAAAAGGGGCCGTTGGAGGAATGTCCTGCACACAGCTACCATCAGTACTGTTTGACTAAACTGTCCCACTTGGGCCACTGATGTCCCTACTTCTGAGTCTTAACTTTTGGATTTCCCAGACCAGTAAAACCTCAGAAAAGTTAAGACCATGTTACGATTCTCAACTTTTTATTTTAATGCCCAAGTAATTAAGCGTATTAATCAAAACAACTATTGTCTATCAGCATTTCCTCATAAAATAACTTTTAGCATGAAAAATGAAGGTCATGGGGCACCTGGGTGGCTGTTGGTTAAGTGTCTGCCTTTGGCTCAGGGGGCTCTGAGTCGGCTTCTCCCTCTCCTTCTACCCATCCCCCCTGCTCGAACTCTCCCTCTCTTGCTCTCTCAAATGTATAGAATATTTTGAAAATAAAAAAAATGAAAAAGAAAGAAAAATGAAGTTCATATTTGTAGAATAATAAAATGGAATAGATTTTGTTTTATGAAAAAAAAAATTAAACCCTGATTATCCTTTTCTTGTTTTGCCAAGGACCAGTGAAAACTTCTTCACAGACCAGAACCAGTCTGGAGACCATTGTTTCGAAACCTCAGGAGATGTTTTGTAAGGTCCGTTCCAGCTCAGGCATTCTAGGATTAAAATACGGATCTTTAGGGCCTAATTTCCCTTTCAGTGTGTTAGTCCTCAAAATAGCTGACTGGGGGCTTAGAAGAGCCCTTTTGCAAGAGCACTATGAACTCCAGTGTTGATGCCCTACTTGGACTCACTCTTTGATTTTTCCGAATTTATCTCTCCTTCTCACACTGCCTGCTAAACATTCCACATCCTCTCATCCCAACTAACACACTTACCCCAAAATTACATAGGAAAATCAGGGAGCACCTTTTAAGGATTTCGAAGCCGGCTGCTCTAAAGATATTCGCACCCTAAGATCCTGTAAGCTCACCCTTTGCTCTCTCCCCTAAAAATACACTTGAGTAGAAGCACTACACCCCACCACTTTTAAGTGGCGGAGCTGCAGGAGGGAAAAGAGACTCAGAGACCCGTCCAGAGCGGGAGGGGCCCGAGAGAGGTCCGGGAACCGCCCTCGCTCCTTCTCCGCCGAGCTGGCCCCGCCCCTCGTACGAGTCCTTTTTTTTTTTTTTTAAAAAGCGCGGGCGCGCCTTGCGCAGGCGCAGTGCCGCTTGAACTTACCCGCGCATGCGCAGTGGTGGTAGGATGGCGGAGTTGGTGTTTTTTGCCGTTCCCACCGAAAGTGACAAAACCTTGCTGGTGTGGGAACTGAGTTCTGGACCCACGGCCGAGGACTTGCATGTGAGCCGAGCCAGGATGGAGGGAGGGATGGAGAAGGCTGTGTGTCTCCTCACCCCCTATCCCCCCACCCGGTGACTGGGAGCCCTGGAGTCTGGTCTTAGCACCTCACGCGCCTTGTAGTCTCTGCCGAGAGGAATCTTAGTTCTAAAGGGGACCTCAGCAGTCTGTCAGCCCCAACAGATTTCTGAGAGGTAACTCTCAACAGCCAGCATATGTTGCCTTCTAATGCTTCTCGAATCTTGGGATTTTAGAGGAAGACCTGTTCATGAAGTGAAAAGTGCTTGGGATTGCCTGTGCCCAAGGGTTTAGGGATTGGGCAGTTTTGGTTTCTGGGCGTGAAATTTCATGCACTTACTTGCCGTGGGATCACCCCACAGCATTCTCTGTTCACAGTATTCTCCCAGTTTGGCCTTCTGTATTCGGTCCGAGTCTTCCCAAATGCTGCAGTGGCCCGTCCTGGTTTCTATGCCATCATCAAGTTTTATTCAGCAAGGGATGCTCACAGAGCTCAAAAGGCATGCCACGGGAAGCATCTTTTCCAGAATTCTCCAGTGAAGGTGGGTCCAAATAAGGAATTCCTAACTCCACTAGTACAAAGTGCTGAATCCCGTTGTAATAGACTGGCATTTGTGCAACACTCCGATTTGCAAAATGCTTTCAGTTGCATTGCTACAGCGATCCCCCGGTTTCTCTGAGTTTTTGATTTCTTTTTTTCGACGAAGAAACTCGAACTCGGTATAGTTAAGTGACTTACTTAAGGTTCATGATAACCGGAAGTTGGAAATCAAACCCCAACTTACTGATGTTAAATCCCGGGTCATTTTATGCTGCCCCTTAATTTAAGAAATCTTCACAAGTAGAGTCCTGCGTATATGTACTATTATGTGGATTTAAAATGACAGACTCTAGGGGCCCCTGGATGGTCCATTCGGTTAAGCTGTCTGCCCTCAGCTCAGGTCATGATCCTGGGTTTTGGGATCGGGCCCCACCTCCCGCTCTGTGCTCAGCGGGGAATCTGCTTCTCCCTCCCCCTCTTTGCTCTCTCCCTCTCTCCCTCTCTCTCTCTCAAATAAATAAAATCTTTAAAAAAAATTAAAAAATAAAATGACAAACTCTGTCATCCGTTGTATTATAAAGGATGCTTCATCGTCATCACTCTCAAACTGCCTGTTCGGGATTCCCTTCAGTTCCCAGAAAATGATTAAAACATTCTTTAATGCACTACAGGAACTTTATTCCATACTAACCATGCTGTCCTTTTTACTTTCCCAGAGCCCCAGAATTATATTTCAGTATGTGCCTCAATTCAGTCACCATTTCTTTATCAAGGACCATGTCATTTCTTCTGAATAAGTGAGTGAGACTTAGATTTCCAAACCTTTCCCTTTATAATTGTATATCTTCATCAGCCTTCTCTGACTGGCTTCTTAATCTGGCTACCCCATACTGACTTGGCTGTCTATTCTTAGCATATGCCTTTCCTTATTGACTTAACCTCCATCCAATCTGAGAACTCTCCTCAAATGTGACTCTAGGTATACCACCTACTTGTTTAACGCCCTCTTCAATCCTGGCTTCACTCCCTGTGATTGAAAAGATGACCTGTCAGTCATTCTTCAGTTTGCAAACTGTGGCCGGGCCTGCTTCTAGCCTGTGAAAAGTTCACAGAGCCATTTAGGTATTACAGATTATGAAACAGCTATTTTGTATCAGTTGTGAGTAATGGGGTTTTTGTCTCTCATTGGACATTAAGATCATTTCATAAATTTTAGGTTTTGAGGTTTAACAGTATAAAGCCCATCACTGAGAGTGATGAAGGAAGTGTTCTACAAGTCAATATACAGTTGACAAGAGAGAACATTCGTATTAGATTTCGTTATTTAACACAGAACCTTGGGATACCATCCCTGCTTTCCCAAATTGTTATCCAATTTACTTAGGGGCTCTTTTTGACTTTGGCAACTGCACATAGTTCCTGGGTGGTTTTTTGTTGCTGTTGTTGATGTCATTTGTCTTTTATAAATACAGAAAAAAGAATAATGTCTTAAATAAAGTAAATCAAGGAAAGGCCTAAGGGCATCTGAGTTTTTTTCAGTAGCATGAAGGAAAATGGTTGCCAGCAAGAACTGGCAAGCTTATCCAAGGTAACAACAGTCTCTCTGACTCAGAGGCTTGGGGCCCTTCTGAAGCTTCCTTGTTATACAGAACAGCTCCACTATACCTCACCATTAGCTGCCCATGCAGCACTCAACATTTAAAAGTTCGTCTTCATTTCTCCTTCCCAGCATGCAGCTTTATCTGGAGAAAGTAAATTCAATTTCTTATCACTTTTTCTTTTATTCATTCATTCAGTCAACAACAGAATGTGCTCGGTTTTAGGAATGAGAAAAGAATAAGATATGGTTCCTTTAAGCACTTAAGGAGCTTACAAACCAGTGATAGAGGAAGATGTATGAACAAATCAATAAAGACTTAACAGTGCTGTGACTTCATTGGCATCATTTGAGTCTTTATGAATATATTAACTATACTACGCCCTGCTTAAAGTTGAAATAGACATTTAAGACAGAATCAGTGGATGTAAGAAATTCACCATAGAGCGTTAAGTTATTCAGAATTAACACTGGAGGTATTTGCATTCTCAAAGAAGCTTATTAATGCAAATGAACCTCTAATTGTTTAGTTGCTTATAAAGTTTATAGAGGTCTGTATATTCCTTGTTCTAACAGGTTAGTGACTTGGGGAGGAGGGTGCTGCAGATTAGGGTTCTACCTCTGTGTCAAGCCTACCTTGTCTGGTGTTTAGATCATATACTCCAGAATGGAACAACAAAACCAATGTCTTTCCTTTGCTCACCTACATAATTTGCTTCTGGAGGGCTTCCTTAGTCACTTTCATTGTCACTCGCACCACCAGAGGTCAGGAAAATCTTCCAATTCAATCAGGAGCCCTGGAAATGATGCAGAAAAGTACTGTAGCTTAAAAAGAGTAAATACCATTCATTTAGGGCTTCCTATGAGCTCACTGCTTACAGTGTTGTTCCCTTTTTAATCTTCACAGCCAGTCTCTGAAATAGGTGTTGGTCAATCTCAGGTGTATCCAAAATAAGCCTCTGTGGCAAGTTGTGATATTTTTCGGTCTCTCTCTTATGTCTTTAGGTTCGTCTTGGCACGAGACATAAAGCGGTTCAATATCAGGCCCTTGCCCTAAACAGCTCCCAGTGCCAAGAATTGGCAAATTATTATTTTGGTTTCAATGGATGGTCAAAAAGGATTATCAAGGTACACTTTATAGCTTTGCTTTGGCTAATCAGACTCATTTCAACATTGAAACCCTAGACTTCGGAGAGGAGAGGACTGGGTGTGGGTAGGAGACGAGGGGGACTAAGTAGAAGGACCTGAGCATGGACCTGCCACCTAGAATTAATAATACTCTCAGTGACTTGGGTAGTGGCGTCCACAATTTTCACCAGTATTTGTAGGGTATAGATTTCAAAAACAAAAACAAAAAGCAGTTGTCCGTATCGAATAATTCATTTGCAAGTCTTACTTGATTTTGAAGCTATAGGACCTCAACTGTTAGCTGGGTTTGCTGGAGTTTAGTTTTTATTTATATTAACGAAACATCTTGAAGTCTACGTTGAGATCCTAGGAAGGACCTTTAATTTAAAATCCTAACAGCTTCAGGATCTTTCTGACCTCGAAGAAAGAGAAAATGAAGATACTGCAGTACCACTTCAGAAGCAGAGCCTGAAATTCTTCTGTGCCTTAGAAGTGGTGTTGCCATTCTTTGAGTGCAGGAGTCCTGGAGTCGGCATGGCTGAGGAGCCTTTGGAGAAGTTGGAGGAAGGTCTGTTTATAGAGGGGGTGGAGGTGGAGGTGGATGGGGTGGAGGTAGAACCTCTCTTTCTTTATAAAACTCATCTTTCTAGATATATCATCAAGCCCTCCTCTTGCTAAGCTACTAAAGCCCTAGGCAGAGCTTTTCTACCCTGCAATACAGGTTTTTATCATAGGCAATCCCTAAAAGAACCTTTAGCTTTAAAATTCTAAAGCTGATTTTCTGCTAGCAGACTTTCCTGTTTAGGAAGAGGGAAATAATTTTTTTTTCCATTTTTGGTTAAGAGTCTGACTTGTGCTTAAAAAAAAAAAAAGAATTTGCCTTGTGCTAAAATAGTCCTACAAATACAGATCTCTTGTAGCTTTCAATGATCCCAGCAAAATCATCATCTAAAGATTTAAATAAATTCTTGCATAAATGTTCAGTCCTTTGCCTCCTATAAAAGGGCTGGTGTGTAAAGAGTCAAATGTAGATTCCTAGAAAAGGTATTCCAGTTGGTACTGATTTTTCCCAGAGTCCATAGCGCTTAGGCTTAGGGTTTTAAGGCAGAGGCAGGGCTGTTAGCAAATGAAGTGGAACAGGTTTCCGTGGGTGATGCTCAGGAAGAGAGCAGGTCATGTGCACTACCACCAAATCTTTCTCTGATTCCGGCGCTTGATGCACAAGAGAGTAAGTAGGGCCTCTAGGAAGATAGCTTCAGCTTGTCCATTTGAAATCTGTGAGTAATGCGAGATTTGTGCTACCTTCTTTTTTGTTTGTTTGTTTGTAAAGATTTTATTTATTTATTTGTCAGAGAGAGAGCAAGCGAGCACAAGAGCGCAAGCAGGGGGAGCAGCAGGCAGAGAGGGGGAAGCCAGTTTCCTGCTGAGCAAGGAGCCCAATGTGGAATTCATCCCAGAACCCTGGGATCGTTATCTGAACCGAAGGCAGACGCTTAACTGACTGAGCCACCCAGGTGTCTCTTGTGCCACCTTCTTGGCTTGCATCTCCTTTCTGGTACTTCAGGAACTTCTGCGATAGATCAGGACAGTAAAAATGTGCCCAGCCAGGATATTCCTACAGCAGAACCATTCCACCAAATGCCTGTGTTGTGTCTGCCTTTGTTGCTAAGATAATGATCTAAGAATCATGGATCCACTTTGATTTATTAAATCTATAACATAAAAATCAGTTATTCAGGGACGCATGGGTGGATCAGTTGGTTGAGCCACTGCCTTCAGCTCAGGTCATGATCCCAGGGTCCTGGGATAGAGTCCCACATCAGGCTCCTTGTCCAGCGGGGAGCCTGCTTCTCTCTGTGTCTCTGCCTGCCTCTCTGCCTGCTTGTGCTCTCTCTCTCTGACAAATAAATAAATAAAAATCTTTTTAAAAAATCAATTATTCAGCCATATATATTAAATCCATTTGTTTTGGTTGGATTTAGGGCCAATATCATTTCTGATGAAAAGGAAAACCACCCAGAAGCTTGCTATTCAGAAGGCTGTGTCAGATGCATTCCAGAAACTGGTGATTGTGGTTTTAGGTAAGACTTTCTCGATTGTCCTCAAGGTACTTCAGTTTCCATACACAAATAAACTCATTTTGAAAAGCTGGTTGGGATGAACACTTTGTATTCTTTTATTCACCAAATGCTTTCAAAGCAGCAGTCTCAAATTTGTTCTTTGTAGTATTTGTGAGAAAAATGACATTGAGACAGAGAAATATTATTATCTATAGTGTATAGATATACAGCAACTTGCCTGCACACAGAAAATGTTTGATCCAGTCTTCTTTTTTTACTGTTTGCCCGTAACACAAAGTAGTATAGTGATTATAAGCTTTGGACATCTGTTGTTGAGTCCTAACTCTGTCTCTTAAGATTTCTGATGCAGTTTTAGGTTTTATAGTCAAATTTAAACGTATTTAGTCTAATTATTAGTATTTAGTATAATATTTAGTCTAGTTTAGTTAATAATTCAGCTTACCTCATGGGGGACATTGTTAGAGTAAATGAGATGATGAATATAAAAAGCTCAGGACTATCCCGGTAATGTGGTAAGCAGACAAAATATGTTTACATCTTCTTCTTATTATTATTTTTTAAAGATTTTATTTATTTATTTGTCAGAGAGAGAGAGAGAGCGCGCACACAAACAGGCAGAGTGGCAGACAGAGGCAGAGAGAGAAGCAGGCTCCCCTGCTGAGCAAGGAGCCGGATGTGGGACCCGATCCCAGGACCCTGGGATCATGACCTGAGCCGAAGGTAGCGGCTTAACTGACTCAGCCACCCAGGCCTCCCAACTTCTTACCATTATTGTTTTCCTGTTGGAGAATTTATTAGAATCAATTCTGGAATCAATTCAGCTTTACTTTTTCATTCTGGCACTGACATTGGGTAAACATGATTCTTATGTAATGATCAGCTACATTTTTGTGAACCTTGTAAGTGGTCATCCTATTGAACAGTGTTGATTGTATTCCCTACTAAGTTCTACAATAGTGTGAATGCTACAGGCTATGCTCAAAGGAAATTTTATTTTTAAAATATTACTGTATTTTATTTCATTTTAAATAAAATGAAAGAGGGCGGCAGAGGAGGCAGGGGAGGAGTCGAGGGAGAGAATCAACCCAGGCTGTGCTCAGAGGAAATTTATTTTATTTTAAATAAAATAAAAGAGGGAGGCAGAGGAGGAATAGAGGGAGAGGTAGAGAGAGAGAATCTTAAGGAGGCTGCTTGCCTAGTATGGAGCCTGGTGCAGGGCTTGATCTCACAACCCTGAGATCATGACCTGAGCTGAAATCAAAAGCGAAACACTCAACCAACTGAGCTACCCAGGTGCCTTTTTTTCTGGAAATTTTATAATTAGTGGAGAGTTCCCAACAGTTGCTCCCCTGCTTCAGAGCCTTGAGTCTTAAAGACTAAGAAATCCTAGCTAAGTTTCAGAGGCCTTATTTGCTTCTAAGAGTTGACCCTGGATTGGTTTTAAGTTTCCAGCCTGGGTAAGTCTTCCAGGGAAGGTTGATTTCCGTGGTCATCAGGTAGAATCGTTATTAGCTATCAATTCTGAGTGACAACATTTTAAGAACCAAACTGAGTGTTTGGGTTGTTGACCTCTCCCTAATATGCTTGGTATCCCTTCTACACATTCAAAATTCCTTAGACTAAAAAGTCTTGTAGCTGTAGTCTGCCTTAAGGGAAATTGTATTGTCTATAAGGTACATGGGCCTGTTTCTGCCAATAAAGTGTTCCAGTGCATGCCCTGCCTCCTTCTCCAAAGCATTGCTCATTGTATCTGGTGGGATTTTGGTTCCCAGGGAGTAGACACTTGCCTTGTTTCTAATATGAAGTATTAGCCATAGTCTGGAGGTCTCTGTTCTGGGTTTGAGCTCACCTTGACCCCCACCTAAATAAAGTCTTATTGCTTAATCATATTATGATTGAATGTTTTTGTTCCTACAGTTTTAACTCCCTGTGTCATTATTCCTTAGTTCCTATCTCTGAGATCATGAAGTTTTTTTAACCACACAGTTGATAACTTTTTTTTTTTTTTTCCCCGCAAATTGTTATGATAGGGGTGCCTGCGTGGCTTATTAGTAGGTTAAGCGTCTGCCTTCAGCTCGGGTCCTGATCCGAAAGTCTTAGGATTGAGCCCCATGTCAGACTCCCTTCCTCAGTGGAGAGTCTGCTGCTCCCTCCCCCCTTCCCCGCCCCCATCTCCCAAATAAATAAAATCTGGAAAAAAAGTTATGATAAAAACTGAAGTGTGAGGTGAAAAAACTTCTAGGGAAATGCTTTTATTTTCTGCTTTTAGAAATTAAAAGAATGTCTACAGGGCACCTGAGTGGCTCAGCCCATTAAGGTCTGCCTCGATCTCCGGGTCCTGGGATTGAGCCCCACATCGGGCTCCTTGCTCAGCATGTTCCCTGCTTCTCCCTCACCCTCTGCTGTTCCCCCTGCTTGTGCACTCTCTCTTAAATAAATATAATAAATAATATAAATAAAATAAAGTACTTTGAAAAAATCAAAAGACTAATTTTTGGATGCTATCATATACAACAAGTTTTAGAACAAGAAAAATTTTGATCTGATCCTTGTTAACTTTATTTCAGAAAGTGGTAAAATAGCTGTGGAATATAGACCCTGTGAAGAGATTACAGATGCCAGAACCGAAGAGGAGCTACAGGATTTAATTCAAGTATGTGGAGTTTACAGCTTGGGGGATTCCATAGCCAGGGTAGCCATAATTTAAAGCAACTGGCAGGATTTGGAAGACTTTGACAAGTACACTTAGCTTTTTCATCCTTTGGGAAATGTAAAACTCTGAAACTGCTTTTGAGTGCATGGGAATTTCTGAGGCTTTCCTTGAAGTCTTCACTCTTGGCTCTGACCCTTTCTTTGAAATTTGGCGAGCAAATTGCATCAGAGTACTTCTACCCTTGCAGACATGGGAGAGGACACAGCCTTTTAGAGCTCCCCTCAAACAGAATCCCAGGAATTTGAGAACAGGGTAACTCTGGCATTAAGTGAGATTATGCTACAGTGTTTGAAAACCATTAAGCCTTTCAAATAAGGTGTATTACCCAAATGTCAGCATCTTACACGTATCTTTATGAAATATTTTGCTGAAGAACTTTTCTGTCAATCACTTATGTCATGCCCTGAATTAGGGATTAAGTCGCCAAGGTAATTTCTAAAAGAAGCTATAAATGTGCTGCATATAGAATGTCAAAAAAAAAAAAAAAAAGGAGCAAAGGATGGGTTTCATGTCATTGAAAACTTAATTGGGGGCCAGATTTCTGATTATTTAACTCACTCCAAATGTGCAAAGTTTGTTTTGAAGGGAAGAGAGTGAAGAAAGAAAAGATGGTTACTTTCTGAAAAAAGTATTTGAAGGCTTTTTTTTGGTGCAAAATAATTATTTTAATTCAGTTTAAATCAAGCTCATCAAGGAAACTTCAGACTTATCCAAGTTTACACTTGGATAGAAGTCTAGCTTCTTGTGAAATGTGAGAGAGATTCCGTATTGATACTGAAGATTTCAGAAACCTGATTGTAACAATAGATCCATTCCTAAATAAGGCCTTGGAATCAGTTCCACTTAAAAACCATTATTATGTGTTAGATGCTGGGAATAAGATAAAAAGCCTTCTCTCTTAGAGTTTGCGTGCTAGGCTTGTGCCGGACGATAAACAAGGACTCAAATAAAACAGATTATAAAAAGGACTGTGAAGGATGTAAACTGGATGTTACACTATTTCAAGAAAATTGTTTGACCTGCTAACTTGAACATGTGCACATACAGGGTCAGACCTCTGAAAAGTGGTGGTGGTACTTTTTCTAGACTGACGGCTGTGTTGAGTCAAGTGGGATGAAGGAAGTTTTCCCTTGCCAGTGTAAATAGAGAGCTATTCTCTTGGTTTCAGACCCTCATTCCCAGAATAAAATCCTCACCTGCCCCCCTACCCCTGCCTTAAAACCCCTCCTATAGAAATTTTGGAGCCCTCACTGATTCAATGGTAGGTAGCCTCCTTCTAACAGAGTGGCGACTTAATACTCAGACATGCGTATTGAGAATTTAGAGGAAATGGCAACATTTTAGAATAACAACCTGTAAAATGTAACCCTTCCCTACTGCCCTAACTGGTGTTTATTCTGCAGATCAGCTACTTTTCTTGGAAGCAGGATGGCCAAGGGGAGGAAGAATGTCTCTCGGACTTAAGCTTTGAAGAGGATGAGTTCAAACCGCCAGAACTGGACTAGCATTTTTAATTTCCCAGGATGCCAGGTCCTGTGGCTTCCTTGGGAAACTGTCCACCCCTCCCCCCCACTCCCCCATCTCCCCTGCCTCCCGCCCAGAGCTGCTGGAGTCCGTGGCCATCCTGCCTCGCTGTGAGCATCAGGAGGTAGCTTTGCCCTTTGTAGAGGGAAGGGAGGCTTGAGCCCCGGTGATTCTGGAAAAGGGCCTCGCTCCGACCGGCGCGGTGCCCACCTGCGCCCAGCTAATAAAGGTGGCGTAAATAAAGGTGTCGTAAACAAAGGGTGGGACGTAGGCGGGGGAGGGGCGCGCAGTTGCTAACTGTGTGCGCATCACGGGGCTGCCATAACGGTTCGGCTCCGCTCCGGCGCGGCGCCTGCGCCCCACTGGCCTGGGTCGCTGCGCCCCAGAGCCTCCGCATGTCATGTCCCGGCTGCGCCTCTGGGCCCCACTGCTCCTCCTCACGTGGCAACCACTGTGGCTGCTGGTCCAGGCAGCTCAGCCTCCGGAGTGGGCCCTGGACCCTGCCCAGTTGACCTCCGACTTCCTAGGGCCCGCCGAGCCCTGGTCTTCGCACTCTTCTGAACTCCCGCCCGAATCGCCCCGGGCACTTACACCCCCCGCCGAGCCGGGGGGCTTTAAATACTTGGGGTCCTCTGCTCCAGTCCAGATGTTGGCCCCGCCTAAGGAATTGACTGAGACTTTGGTTCCGTTCCCGGACACGGATTCAGTTGGCGAGCTGCCCCCAGAGGCAGATCAGGATCTGAATGACAAGCTAACCCAGCATGAAAGGCTCCCGGAGGTGGCTCCAAGGCCAGGTTGGGATCAGAATCAGACCATAGCTCTGCCTCTTGGACTCAAAAGTAAGATTAAAGTTGTAGGTTTGGATCAGGCTGAAGATCACCAATCATTTGAAATACTTGTTCCACCTCTGGATGTTCAGAGTTCAAAGCCAACACAGTTTATTGTTTCACCCCCAAACCTGGAGGAAGATCTTGTTCAGCATCGAAGGCTTGCCAAAGTCATTGTTGGAACTCCCAACCAACTTGCAAATAAAGAGCTCTTAGAACAGCTGCAGGATGATTCAGATTCCAGTATGGATATCCTATATCCTGGGGAGAACCTACCAGTGGATTTCCCGGGGCGACCAGAACAACCTCCAAATCTCCCTGAGGAGGCTGAAATTCCCCCGCTCCTGCAGGAGACCCAAAATCATCTACAGTTCCCTGAGGAGGCTGAATCTATTTTGCCTCAGGTGGAGGCCCAGGCCCAGCATCCAGAGCCTCCTGAAGAGAGAGAAACCTCTCCAGATCAGCGGCAGCCTCTATCTTCGCCTCCGGAGTTCCTTAAGGAAGGTGGAAGTTCTGTAAACCCACAGGAGGCCCCAGCTGAGCCTTCACGCACAACTGAAGAGGTTGAACCTTCTTCAGTCCATCAGGAAGCCTCAGCTCAACCTACAGAGGCCCCTGAGGAAGTAGAACCTTTGACCCCTCAGGAGGCCCCAGGTCAACCTCTAGAGATATCTAAGGAGGTGGTACCGCAACCGATAGCACATGAGGTAGATGTGCCGTCTCTCAGTCAGAATGAAGCCCAGCGGCCAAACCTCCACAACGTGACTGTTAAGCCTGTGGATCTGGCACTTACCATAACTGTAACTCAGCCTCCAGAACACACGGAGGAGGCTGAGCCATCTCCAATCCAACCAGAGGCCCCTGCTCAGCCAGCAGAGCGCCCTGAAGAGGCTGAGCCCACCTCAGTCCAGCCAGAGATCCCTGCTCAGCCTGTAGAGCTTCCCGAGGAGGCTGTGCCCACCCCAGTCCAGCAGGAGGGCCTGGTTCAGCCAACAGAGAGCCCTGAGGAGGCTGTGCCCACCCCAGTCCAGCCGGAGACCCCAGTTCAGCCTGCAGAGAGCCCTGAGGAGGCTGGGCCCACCGCAGCCCAGCCAGAAGCCATGGCTCAGCCTGTAGAGCTCCCCGAGGAGGCTGTGCCCACCCCAGTCCTGCCAGAAGCCGTGGCTCAGCCTGTAGAGCTCCCCGAGGAGGCTGTGTCCACCCCAGTCCAGCCAGAAGCCGTGGCTCAGCCTGTAGAGCTCCCCGAGGAGGCTGTGCCCACCCCAGTCCAGCCAGAAGCCCTGGCTCAGCCTGTAGAGCGCCCTGAGGAGGCTGGGCCCACCCCAGTCCAGCCTCAGAATCCTGCTCAGCCTATAGAGCTCCCCGAGGAGGCTGGGCCCACCCCAGTGCAGTCAGAGGACTTAGCTCAGCCAGCAGAGCTCCCTGAGGAGTCTGGGCCCACCCCAGCCCAGCTGGAGACCCCAGTTCAGCCCACGGAGCACCCTGAGGAGGCTGGGTCCACCCCGGCTCAGCCTGTAGAGGCCCCCGAGGAGGCTGGGTCCACCCCAGTCCAGCCAGAGGCCTCAGCTCAGCCAGCAGAGCACCCTGAGGAGACTGGGCCCACCCCAGTCCAGCTGGAGATCCCAGTTCAGTCTGTAGAGCACCTGAAGGAGGCTGGGCCCACCCCAGTGCAGCCAGAGGCCCCAACTCTAGTTCCAGAGTTTCCTATGGAGTACCTACCTCAAACTCCTGTAAATAATGAGATGCTACGTCAACCTATAAGCCACCATCCAAGCTATTTCAAGTTTGCCAGTGTTACATATAAACCTGTGGATCTGACACTTACTATAACTCCAGAGCCGGCTAAGGAGGTTGATTCTTCTACAGCCCAGCAGGAGATCCCACCTCAGTCTCTTGAGCATACTGAGGAAGCAGAACCTCCTTCAATCCAGCAAGAGACCTCAGCTAAGCCTCCAGAGGAAGGTGAGCCTTCAGGTGAGCAGGAGCAACCAGCTCAGCCTTCTGAGTCTCCTGGGGGGACTGAACCTTTTCTAACTCAGCAGGAGACCCCAGCTCAGCCTTCAGAGCCTCCCGAGGAAGCTAAGCCTTCAAGCGTACAGGAACAACCAGCTCCCCTTTCTGAGCCTAGTGGGGAATTTGAACATTCTCTGACTCAGCAGGAGACTCCAGCTCATTCCTCAGAAAATCCTGAAGAGGCAGAACATTTCCCAGCTCAGCAGGAGATCCCAACTCATTC
>NC_081572.1:17241525-17241685 GCF_022355385.1 Mustela nigripes
CTCAGAGAATCCTGAAGAGGCAGAACACTCCCCAGCTCAGCAGGAGACCCCAACTCATTCCTCAGAGAATCCTGAAGAGGCAGAACACTCCCCAGCTCAGCAGGAGATCCCAACTCATTCCTCAGAGAATCCTGAAGAGGCAGAACATTCCCTAGCTCAG
>NC_081572.1:17241695-17295690 GCF_022355385.1 Mustela nigripes
CAGGAGATCCCAACTCATTCCTCAGAGAATCCTGAAGAGACAGAACATTCCCCAGCTCAGCAGGAGATCCCAACTCATTCCTCAGAGAATCCTGAAGAGACAGAACACTCCCCAGCTCATCAGGAGACCCTAACTCATTCCTCAGAGAATCCTGAAGAGGCAGAACATTCCCCAGCTCAGCAGGAGACCCCAACTCATTCCTCAGAGAATCCTGAAGAGGCAGAACACTTTCCAGCTCAGCAGGAGACCCCAACTCATTCCTCAGAGAATCCTGAAGAGGCAGAACATTTCCCAGCTCAGCAGGAGATCCCAACTCATTCCTCAGAGAATTCTGAAGAGGCAGAACACTCCCCAGCTCAGCAGGAGATCCCAACTCATTCCTCAGAGAATCCTGAAGAGGCAGAACATTCCCCAGCTCAGCAGGAGACCCCAGCTCAGCCTACAGAGCATCCTGAGGAGGTAAAACCTGCAACCCAGCAGGAGCCCCCAGTTCCGCTTCCAGAGACTTTTGGAGAAGCTGAACCTTCTTCAGCCCAGGAGGAGGCCTCAGCTCAGCCTGCAGAACTTCCTGATAAGGCAGAATCTTCAATCCAGCAGGAGACCCCAGCTCAGTCTCCAGGAGAGATAGAACCTTCAGCAACCCTACAAGAACAACCAGCTCAGCCTCCAGAGCTGCCTTCTGGGGAGGTGGAACCTGCTCCAACCCAGCAGGAGCACGTAGCTCAACCTTTAGGGCATCAGTGGGTGACAGTTTCGCCTCTAGGTCACCATCATGTTCAACACTTAAACATTCCCAGTGTTAAACCTGCAGATGTGCAGGTCACCATAACACCACAACCCACTCCAGAGGTGGAAACTCTGCCAGTTCAGCATGAGGCTGCAGCTCAGCCCTCTGTGCCCCTTGATGTGGAACCTTTTGCAGCCCAGCATGAAGCCCCAACTCTGCCTCCACAGTCCCCTGAGGAAGCTGGACATTTGCCAGTTGAGCAGGAGACTCCAACTGATTCCCCAGAACCTACGATACAGGAGAAACTTCCAGCACAGCAGGAGACCCCAGTTCAGCATCTGGAGTATCCTGGAGAAGTTAAACCTCCCACAACCCAGCAGGAGGCCCCAGCTCAGCAATCACAGGCCCCTGAAGGAGGCAAACCATCTTCAACCCAGGAGGAGGTCCCAGCCCAACCTCCAGAGACTCAGGGAGAGAGAGAACCATCTTCATCCCAGGAGGAGGCTCCAGCTCAGTTTCCACAGACCCCTGAGAAGGGTGAATCTTCAGCCCAGGGGGAGAGCCAAGGTCAGCATCCACAGACCCCTGAGGAGGTTGTACCTTCTCCAACCCAGCAGGAGGCCGAAGCTCAGCACCCTCAGGTTCCAGAGGAGAGAGAGCCTTCTTCAACCCAACAAGAGACCCCAAATCAGTACCCAGAGTCTCTTGAAGGGATTCAATCTTCTCTGGCCCAGTCAGAGGCCACAGTTCAGCATCCAAATCCCCTTGGGGAGGTTAAACCTTATGCAACATATCAGGAGGTCCCAAGTCAGCATCTACAGACTTCGGAGGAGGTTTACCCTTCTGCCACCCAGCAGGAAGCTGCAGCTCAGCATCCAGAGCCATCTGGTGAGGTTGAACCTTCCCCAACCCAGCAGGAGGTCCCAGCTCACTCTCCAGAGCATCATGTGGTAACAGTTTCTCCTCTAGGTCAGAGTCAAGCTCAGGTTCTGCTGTTGCCCCATGTCACTGTTAAACCTGTGGATCTGGCACTTACCATAACTCCAGAGTCCACCAATGAGGTTGAAACTTCTTTACCCCAACAAGAGGCCCCAGCTCAGTCTGCAGCGTTCCCTGGGCAGTTGGAACCTTCTTCAGTCCAGTCAGAGGCCCAAGATCAGCATCCAGCCCCTCCTGGAAATGTTGAACCTTCTCCAATCCAACAGGGAGTCCCAACTCAGCCTGAAGATCTTCCTGAAGAAAATGAACTATCCCCAATTCAGCAGGAAGCTGCAGCTCAGTATCCAGAGCCTTCTGGTGAGGTTGAACCTTCTCCGGTCCAGCAGCAAGGTCCAACCCAGCCTGAAGGTCTTCCTGAGGAAATTGGAGCTCCTCCAATCCAGCAGTGGAGCTCACCTCTGTCTCACATGCATGTTGTGGGTGTAGAACCTTCTCCAGTCCAGCATGCTGTTCCAGGTCATCATCCAAACCCCAATGAGGGGATTGGGCCTTCTCCAGTTCAGCATGAGAACCTAGCTCCGCCTCCAGAGTCCTCTACAGATGTTGTATCTCAGCCTCCAGTACATCATGAGGTGACATTCTCACCTTTAGGTCCCGGTAAAGCTCAGTATCCACTGTTGACCAATATCACAGTTAAACCTACAGATCTGGAGATTTCCATAACTCCAGTGCCAACTAAGGCTGAGCATTCTCTAGTGCAGCAGGAGTTCCCTGCTCAGGCTCCAGTTCCCCCTGAGCAGGTTGAATTTTCTCCAACCCAGTCCAAGCCTCTTTTCCAGTCTCCGGAGATCCCCAAAGATGAATCTCCTCCAGGCCAACAAGAGGTCATAGCTCATACTCCAGACCCTCCTAAGGAGGTGGAACCTGCTTCAAGCCAATGGGAGGTCCCAGCTGAGCCATCACAGACCCTTAAGGAGATTGAACCATCTGCAAATGAACATGCAGTCTCAGCTCATCCTCCAAAGCCCCCCAAGGAAGTCAAACCTGCAACCCAACTGGAGGCCCCAGCTCAGTCTCCTGTCCCCCAGCAGGCCCAAACTGTACCCCCTGAGCCCCCTAATGAGGTAGAACCTCCTCCCACGCAACTGGAGGCCCCAGCTCAGCCTCCCGAACTCCCTGAGAAGGTAGAAACATCTCCAGCCCAGCAGGAAGTCTCAGCTCAGCCTTTGGAGCCCCCTAATGAAGCAGAATCTTCAACCCAGCAGGAGGCCCTAGCTCAGTCTCCAGTTCACCAACAGGCCCCAGCTATATCTCAGCCCCCTAAGGAGGTAGAGTATTCTCCAACCCAGCAGGAGGCCCCAGCTCAGTCCCCTGTCCCCCTGCAGGCCCCAGCTATATCTCCTGAGCCCCCTAAGGAGATAGAAACTTCTCCCACACAGCTGGAGCCCCCAGTTCAGCCTTCAGAGCCCCCTAATGAGGCAGAATCTTCTCCAACCCAGCAGGGGGCCCCAGCTCAGTCCCCTGTCCCCCCGCAGGCCCCAGCTATATCTCCTGAGCCCCCTAAGGAGGTAGAACCTTCTCCCACACAGCCGGAAGCCCCAGCTCAATCCCTTGTCCCCCCACAGGCCCCTGCTATATCTCCTGAACCCCCTAATGAGGTAGAACCTTCTCCCACACAGCCGGAGGCCGCAGCTCAGCCTTCAGAGCCCCCTAATGAGGCAGAATCTTCTCCAACTCAGCAGGAGGCCCCAGCTCAGTCCCCTGTCACCCCACAGGCCCCAGCTATAACTCCTGAGTCCCCTAAGGAAGTGGAACCTTCTCCCACACGGCCAGAGGCCCCAGCTCAGCCTCCAGAGCCCCCTGAGAAGGTAGAACTATCTCCAGTCCAGCAGGAAACCCCAGCTCAGCCTTCAGAGACCCCTAATGAGGCAGAATCTTCTTCAACCCAGCAGGAGGCCCCAGCTCAGGCCCCTGTCCCCCTGCAAGCCCCAGCTATATCTCCTGAGCCCCCTAGGGAAGTGGAACCTTCTCCCACACGGCCAGAGGCCCCAGCTCAGCCTCCAGAGCCCCCTGAGAAGGTAGAACTATCTCCAGTCCAGCAGGAAACCCCAGCTCAGCCTTCAGAGACCCCTAATGAGGCAGAGTCTTCTTCAACCCAGCAGGAGGCCCCAGCTGAGGCCCCTGTCCCCCTGCAAGTCCCAGCTATATCTCCTGAGCCCCCTAAGGAAGTGGAACCTTCTCCCACACGGCCAGAGGCCCTAGCTCAGCCTCCAGAGCCCCCTGAGAAGGTAGAGCCACCTCCAGTCCAGCAGGAAACCCCAGCTCAGCCTTCAGAGCCCCCTAATGAGGCAGAATCTTCTTCAACCCAGCAGGAAGCCCCAGCTCAGGCCCCTGTCCCACCGCCAGCTCCAGCTATATCTCCTAAACCCCCTAAGGAGGTGGAACATTCTCCCACACAGCCAGAGGCTCCAGCTCAGCCTCTGGAGCCTCCTGAGAACGTAGAACCATCTCCAGTCCAGCAGGAAGCCCCAGCTCAGCCTTTAGAACTTCCTGACAAAGTGGAACCTTTTCCAGTCTCTCAAGAGACCCATTCTCAGCTTCCACAGTCTCCTGAGAAGGTGGAATCCTCTCCAGACCTGCAAGAAGCCCCATCTCTACCTCTAGAGCCCCTTAAGGAGATAGAACCTTCTCCAAACCAGCAGGAGGCTCCAGCTCAGCCTCCAGAACCACCTAAGGAGGTTGTAACACAACCTCCAGTCCATAAGGAGGTGATAGTTCCACCTCCAGGACAAGATCAAGCTCAGTATTCACACTTGCCCAGTGCCACTGTTAAACCTGTTGACCTGGAGCTTACTATAACTCCAGAGCCTACTACGGAGGCTGAGCATTCTACGGCCCTGCAGCAGACTCTAACTCTTCCAGAGGACCCCGCGGTGACAATTCCACATCCAGAGCATGTTCAGGCTCAGCAACCAAATTTGACTGAAGTCACTGTTCAACCTTTAGACCTGGAGCTTACTGTAACTCCAGAACCCACTACAGAGGTTGAACCTCCAACCATGCAGGAGACCCCAGATCAGCCTTCAGAGCTGCCTAAGGAGGTTGTAGGTCAGCCTCCTGCATATCAGGAGGTGACAGTTCCAACTCAAGGCCAAGATCAAACTCAACATCTATTATTACCCAACGTAACATTTCAACCTTTGGACCTGGAGCTTACCGTAACTCCAGAACCCACTACAAAGGTTGAGCATTCTCCAACCACGAAGAAAACTACAGCTCCCCCAAAGGACCTCGAAGTGACATTTGCACACCTAGAGCAGATTCAGGCTCGGCATCCAACTTTGACTGAAGTCACAGTTCAACCTTTGGACCTGGGGCTTACCATAACTCCAGAATTCACTAAGGAGACTGAACTTTCTGTACCTATGCAGGAGATCTCAGTTCAGCCTCCAGAGAAACCTAAGGAGGTTGTCGTAGCTCAATCTCCAGTATATCAGGAGGAGACTGTTCCAACACCAGGTCAGGATCAAGCTCAGCATCCATCATCACCCAATGTAACAGTTCAACCTTTGGACCTGGAACTTACTGTAAGTCCAGAACCCACTACAGAGGTTCAACATTCTACAACCTTGAAAAAGACTACAGCTCCTCCAAAAGACCTTGAGGTGACATTTGCACATTCAGAGCAGGTTCAGTCTCACCGTCCAACCTTAAATAAAGTCACAGTTAAACCTTTGGACCTGGAACTCACTGCAACTCCAGAATCTACTACAGAGGTTGAACTTTCTTCAGCCATTCGTGAGACCCCAGATCAGCCTCCAGAGCCACCTAAAGAACTTGTATCTCAACCTCCCATGTATCAAGAGGCAGTGGTTCCAACACCACGTCAGGATCAAGCTAAGCATCTGTGGTCATCAAATGTGACAGTTCAACCTTTGGACCTGGAGATTACCATAACTCCAGAATCTACTACAGAGGTTAAACAGTCTACAACAATGCAGCAGCAGCAAACTACAACTCCTCCAAAGGACCTTGAGGTGACATATCCACAGTCAGAGCAGGTTCAGGTTCAGCATCCAACCTTAAATAAAGTCACAGTTAAACCTTTGGACCTGGGTCTTACCATAACTACAGAACGTATGACAGAGACTGAAACAACTTCTCCAACCATGCAAGAGACCCCAACTCAGCCTCCAGAGTTGCCTAAGGAGATTGTAGTTCAATATCCATTCCATCAGGAAGCAACAGCTCCAACTCCAAGTAAGGATCAAGCTCAGCATCCAGTTTCAGCCAGCATCACATTTCATCATGAGGACTTGGTGCTTACCATTACTCCAGAACCTATTACAGAGGCTGAACATTCTACAAACATGAAGAAGACTACACCTTCTCCAAAGGACCTTGAGGTGACACTTGCACATCCAGAACAGGTTCAGAGTCAACATCCAAACCTGACTGAGGTCACAGTTCCACCAATGGACCTGGAAATTACTGTAACCGCAGGATCCAATATGGAGGTTGAACCTTCTCCAACCATGCAAGAGACCCCAACTCAGCCTCCAGAGCTACCTAAGGAGATTGTAATACAATATCCATTCCATGAGGAGGTGACAACTCCAACTCCAAGTAAGGATCAAGGTCAGCATCCAGTGTCACCCAGGGTTACATTTCATCGTGAGGACTTGGGGCCTACCATTACTCCAGAACCTACTACAGAGGCTGAATATTCTACAACCACAAAGAAGACTACAACACCTCCTCCAAAGGACCATGAGGTGACACTTGCACATCCAGAACATGTTCAGAGTCAACACCCAAACCTGACTGAAACCACGGTTCTACCTGTGGACCTGGAAATTACTGTAAGTCCACAACCAGAGTCATCTGAGACAGTTTTTCCGCCAACGACCCAGCATTCACTGGTGCATTTTGTAAAATACACCCCAGAAAAGGCACGCACAGCTTTAACTGAGCCACCAGAAGAGAATGCTACCATGAACATCAACATATGTGAGCTCTGTACCTGCAAAGATGAGACGCTGTCATGTACTGGTTTCAGCCCAAAGCAGAGGCTCCGCAGAGTGCCTGTGCCAGAGCCCAACACCTACAATGGCACCTTCACCATCTTGTAAGAATTGCCTTTTCTCATTTGTTCTCTGCCTTATGCTTGATATGGCAGCCTTTTCTTCGAGGTCTTCCTGGGCCTTCCTCATCTTCCCTATTCATGCTGACTTTCTGTTTTTACCTTTTCTTTGTCAACTATCCCTTGTCTTCATTTTGCTGTTTGCTATCATTCCCCCTTCTCCAATCTTTTACTTGCAGTTGTCCTTATTCTTTCTTCTTATCCAGTTTTTTATCCCCATCATTTCATTCCTTAACCTCTACTGTCCCGTTTTGGCTCCATCCTCTTTACAGCAACATGCCCTTCTCTCCATCTCCTTGGTGGTGATACAACAAAGTGGTTAAGAGTAAAATTCTGGAACTAGACTGCTTGAGGCGAGGTCTGTCATTTCAGAGCTTTTGACTCAGTTTCCTTTCCTGTAAAATGGGTATTATTAGCGTTAACACCTTGTGGGGTTATTTTGAGATTTAGATGAATATATATATATAAAACACTTATATTGGTGCCTAGCATATATATGAGTGTAAGCTATTATTATTTGACTCCTCAGTTATGTTCAAAACTCATCTTGTCCCTGGCCTTCTATATACAGAACTTATTTTGAGCCCAGCCCAGGACTAAGTACTATGGGAGCCATTCAAGTATGACATTGTCTTTAGAACATGAAATGATAGGTGGGAAGAAAGGAAATGGGCATAGAAAGGAGGTGACCTATGATTAAGTACAGATCATAGGTGCTGTATTTCACCAGAATCTGTAATCAATGGAGTATGGAAGTGAGGAAAAGCTGCATGGATAAACTAAAACTTTAGCTGAGACTTAAAGAGTGGCTATGATTTGTTAAATAGAGCAAAAATAGGAAGTATAGTCTAGATAAAGTCATGGCTGCAAGAATGATCAGGAATTAAAAATTAGGAAGCAGTGAAAGATAGATTATGAAAACCCTTGACCATCAGTTACAGGGGTTTGAAAGTTACTCTGAGATATAGAGAGCCAGGAAAATGTTCTAGTAAGAGATACATAATATAAAAAGAAGGTTGTTTTTGACTCCCTATGTAGAATGATCTAGAGAGGAAATCTTGATCTAGGGAGACCAGATAGAATGCTCTAGCAAAAGCCCAGAGGAAAGTGACAAGGAGCTGGATGAGAGTGGCTGTGATAGGAGTAGAAAGAAAACCCTGAGAGCACCGCAAAGGAAAAAGCGAGAAGACTGAGTAACTGATGAGAATAGCGGGTAGGGTGTGTCCAGGAAAGAGAAAAATGAAATATGACTCTCGAAGTTTCGGTCCTGGATGAGCAGATTGATGTCAGTAGAACAGGTGGAAACAGCAGTTGGGAAGGAGAGCCAGTTTGAGGGAGATAAGTTCAGCTTATCTTAACATTTTTATCAGGGAACATAAAGCAACCAGAAGGCTTCTAGTAGGCTGGAAATGGCCACCAGGCAGATGGGCAGATGGGTATCATCAAAACATTTGCCTTATTTCTGACTTCCCTGAAAAAAAAAATGTGTATATAAACTGAATAGCTAAGTTGTTGCTGAGGAAAGAAGACAAAGCTAAAGGTAAAGATTCAAAGTCATACATAGAGTTAGTGATTGAAACTGAGTCTCAGGCATTTCATAGCTTCTTTTTAACACATGCAATTCTTGGATACACTCTCACTGTTGTTTTTGTTTTTAATGATACAAGCAGATAGGATAAAATGTGAAAATCCCACCCCAGCCTCCCTACCACCCGTAAGATAACTCCTGTTACCTTATTTTGGTGTGTGTCCTTCCTCTCTATTCCGTTCCTTTGCAGTTTCCCCTAACAAGGTAATACTTTTTATTCCTTGCTCAGTGGTTTGTTGCCTTTCCCTATGCAGTATCTCTAAGAAACCTCTCTGTATTAGTTTCTCTAATTTCTAACTTCCCTTATCCTTCTAACAGCTGGAGAGGTTTCAACAGACTACACTGAGCCAAAGCTTTGGTGTTGCCTGACTTAGGATTTCTTTACCTCTGTTTGCTGATAATGATACACTTTTGCCATGTTTCTGTTGAATTATTATTTTCTCACTGATTTACAGAAGGAGCTATTTTAGACACATAAGTGATTTTGGGAAAAAATACTTATATTCAAAGTCATTAACTGGCATTATCCGTCCAAGAAATTGGACACATAGGAAGTTCAGGTTCTAGGGAAATGCCTTGTTTGTGCCAGCGGCCTCACATCATCTCTATTAATTGTGCGAAGTGGGATGCTGATAGCTGTGGAAATTACAAAGCTGGTGTTTTCTGCATGTGAATATTCCCCACAAGGTTGCCAGTGCTTCTTTTACTTATTCTGTTCATTCTTTTCCTACCTATTCAAGGATCTGAACTGTGTTTCTTCACAGAAATTTCCAAGGAAATTCTATTTCTTACATTGATGAAAATATATGGAAGGCATATCGATGGGCTGAGAAACTGTGAGTATATTCTCTCTAAATACAATACAAAAAAACTTAACTGCGTTCTAAGATCCTTCTTGGTCCAGAATTTTGAAGTCAGTAGCTCTGAGGAAAGGTATTTCCCCTTCCTTATCCCAAATCAACCTCTCTTGATTCCAATTATTTTTTTTTATTTTTTTTTAAAGATTTTATTTATTTATTTGACAGAGAGAAATCACAAGCAGATGGAGAGGCAGGCAGAGAGAGAGAGAGGGGGAAGCAGGCTCCCTGCTGAGCAGAGAGCCCGATGCGGGACTCGATCCCAGGACCCTGAGATCATGACCTGAGCCGAAGGCAGCGGCCTAACCACTGAGCCACCCAGGCGCCCTTGATTCCAATTCTATATTTATCTTAAAAATTAAATTTGGCAGGCTCTCTTTAAAATTAGAGCCAATCTAAACTTATATTTCATTAGACAAGGAATACATGATTACATTCTCAATAGATAAAAATGAAAGAATAGATAGAGTGAACATCCTCCTTGTGTTTTGATCTCCCACCGCCAAAATAGCCACTAGTCTGGATTTAGTATATATCCTTCCAGACATTTCCATGTATTTGTCTACATACATATTTATAGAC
The DNA here is from genome assembly GCF_022355385.1 of Mustela nigripes. Lineage (NCBI taxonomy): Eukaryota > Metazoa > Chordata > Mammalia > Carnivora > Mustelidae > Mustela > Mustela nigripes. The sequence continues at coordinate 17,251,532 of NC_081572.1, forward strand.
AGCAAATCAGGTTTGTTGTGTGCCTTCTTTTCCTTTCCTTTTCTTTCCTTCCTTCCTTCTCTCTCTCTCCTTTCCTTCAACCCTCCCTTCCTTCCTCCAGTCACTCCTTCCTTCCTTCCTTTTACATAAACAGTAACATCCTATAACTCGATTCTTTTTCTTCATGGTAGGTCTTAGATTTCCTTTCTTCTAGTACATAGGGGGTTACCCCATTCGTGTGAATTCCTGCGTAATATTCCATACTACGAATGTATTACAATTTAATAATTTCCCCTACTGGTGGATGTTTAGACTGTGTCCAATTTTCTTGTCACTTGCATTGCTGCCATGAACTGCCTCATCCATGCGTCTCTGTGTACAGAGCGGGGATTTCTGTAGAATACATATCTAGAAATGGAATCATTGGTATGAAGACAATGTAGATGTACAATTTTAATGGCCCTCAAAAAAATTGTGCCGACTTACACTCCAACCCATAGACCATGACAGGGTTCACATCCTCACGCTCCTCCACCACTGGATATTCTCCACTTCTTGGCTGATCTGATGAGTGAATAAAAGGGGTCTCAGCTGAATTTGAAGTTTTCCGATTACTTGTAAATTTACTATATCTCTTTGTTTACTGAACATTTGTATTTCGTGTCTGAATTTTCTGTCCTTTTCCAATTTCTTATCTTTTTTTTTTTAATCGATTTGTAGAAAAAGTCAATGTGGATACAAATGATTTTGGAAAAAATATTACAAGCAAAGCAATTAACTGAAATTCTTCATTACAGCTTGTGTGTCGTATCAGTAGTTCAACTTGAGTAGATAAGTTAAAAATGACTACTGAATAAAAATATATGTTTATAAAAAATAAAAAATTTTTAAAAAATGACTACTGAATTAGTGATAAAAGACATAGTAGTCATAGTAATTTAAAAATAGGGATTATGATTCCTCTAAAGTAAATCCCCCACCCTTAGTCTGCTATCTTATTAGTAAGAGAGATGTGCTAGAACCAAGCAATTTTTTTTTATTTTATGAATTTCTTAAATACTATGTATAGTTTATGTTTTCCTATGATAGTGTCTGGCTTGGAGATTTTATTTCCCAAACTTGTAAGAAAACTGAAAGTAATTCGGCACCATAAACAAATAACGTTAGTTTTCTGTAGGGAGTGGAGCAAGAGGATGGGTAGGCAAAGGGACAGGAATAGCAGAAAAACTTTGAATTGTGGACTATATACCTCTGGAATTTTGAGCCATGTGAATATATATATATATATATAATGTATTTTGAAAAAATAAGTAGAAATTTAAAAATTAATTTTTAAAAAGCATGTATTTGGTAATTAATTACTAGAACATGAATCTAGTAAGATTTGCAGATTTCAAATTCAGCTTGAGGGTTGTACCTTGTAAGGCGGAGGTTCCTAACTGTGGATCACTAATCTGTTAACACATTAAATAACAAGATATAGTGGTAGGTCTAATAACTATTATAACTTCAAGGTAGTGGTGAGAATAAATGACATTTTGAGATATTTATGACAAATATACGATATATCATTTTATCAACCATCCAAGTTTGGCCCTCCAAATTCAACCCATTCTCCTCACAGATCTGGACCCTAAAGGGATGATCCACAAATTGAAATCATGTGCACACCTTTGGACATATTCCAGAAAGCGCAGTTTTTTAGGGAAAAGGTTCATAGCTTTTAAGAAATTCTCAAAAGGTTCTTGTTTCGAAAGATTGAGATTGAGTCACAAATTAAGGAGTGGGGTTGGAGAAAGACATTTATTATGCTGTAAAGTTGTACTTATCATAAGTGATAACAAATGGATAATTTGTTTTAAATAAAGGTATAGTATGTTTGCAGATTGATATCTGTCATTTTCTGAGTTCATTCAACAAATACTTATGAGCATCTACTATGTGCCAAGAACTGTTTTACATGCCTGGGATAGAGGCTTAAGAACAAAATCGACCAAATATCCCAGTTCTTGAGGGGTTTACAAATACATAATATAAAAACAAATATGTAAATATAATAAATAGATAAAATTTCAAGTGCTGATAAAAAATCATTAGCCATCCAGAAATCTCTGTTTTCTAATTTTATTATTCAACTGCTATTTCTGCTGCTCACAGACTGAGTTTTTTATTAATGATAACCCTTTTCATTCATATAATCTTGAGTTGGTTCTTTTTTAATAGATGTGCTGTTTACATCTGTCTGAGGATATTAATTATGCCATTCTAAAATTCTCCTGGGCTTTCCCTGTTAACTTGGATTCATTGGCTTTGAACTCTTGTTTGTTTTTATTTTCTGTCCTTAATGGATGGCTTTCTCACACTGTGTGGTCATTCCTGAGTGCAATTTATTTTGTAGTTGAGATTCTACCGCTTCTGTTTTCTGGCACTAGGGAAGAGCTGAAAACGAGCTGCGGGGGCTTGTTTTTCTGTGAAGGATTCCCCTAAGAATTAAGGAAGAGGAGGTGGGAGGTCATTCTAGTGGTGAGTCAGAGAGGGCATTCCCTTCCTCCAGGGTTCTGGGACCCTGACCTCTTCCTGACACCAATTGCTCCTAGCTGGAAGAAGATACCCTTTGTTGCCTGGTCCAGGGAGGAAGGATGAGGGGTTGATGTGCTGCCCCTGCTCTTCCCACCTGATCCCAACTAACCACCCTGTGGGTCGCTCCAGGGCATTTCTAGTAAGGGATTGTTTGTGGAACTATTCCTGTGTCCTTGAGCTAAGGTTGTGGATTTTTAAATTTATGCTTTCTGTCATTCTTAGGGACTTTGGTGGAGGTTGCAAGGGAAGAAATCTGGCATGTTTCAATCTGCCAACTTGAAATAGCACAACCTCTTAGGAAACCCCTGTTAAATCCTAGAGAAACTTATGCACAAGTACAAGAATGTTCAAAGCAGCATTGTTTGTAATAACGAAAAACTAGAAAAATCTAGTATCCACCAACAGTAGAATGAATATATAAAGTGTGGTATAGTCATAAAATAGAATACTATTCATTTGAAATATAATGTAAGCCACATAAGTCATCTCAGATTTTCTGGTGGCTGCTTAAAAATTAAAAGTAAAAAGACAGAGATGACATAAATGTTAATATATTTTGTTTAGCTCATATAGCCAAAATATTATCATTTCAACATGTAATCTTTATATATGTTATTAATAAGATAGTCTACATTTAAACTGCCTTCACAATATTCAAAGTATCATCATTCTTGCATGTAGTCAGTGTAAAAATTATTAATGAAGGAGTTTATGTTCTTTTCCCCATACTAGCTCTTTGGAATCTCAATTTGGTTGCAATTTTTTTTTTTATCAGAAATACTTGATCTGTATTTATTTTTTTTTAAGATTTTATTTATTTATTTCACAGAGAGAGATCACAAGTAGACGGAGAGGCAGGCAGAGAGAGAGATAGAGGGAAGCAGGCTCCCTGCTGAGCAGAGAGCCCGATGCGGCACTCGATCCCAGGACCCTGAGATCATGACCTGAGCCGAAGGCAGCGGCTTAACCCACTGAGCCACCCAGGCACCCCTTGATCTGTATTTAGATTTCATAAAACTTACAGTTTAAAAAGTAACATCACATACCCACATTGTTGCAAACATATTTAAACATTTTCTAATAACTGTTGCGTATCAGGTTTTTTTTAATTTAAATTTTAAAATAATTGAAGTTAATTAAATTAAAAATTGAGCTCCTCAGTCACACTAGTCACTCCCAAGTATACAGTAGCCACATGTAGCAAGACATGAAATACTAGGCATTGAAATGAACCATCCTCAGCTACGTGCAACAATATAATGAATCTCACCCAATATTACAGACGCAACATAGAAAATAATACATATAATATGATTCCATTTACATAGAGTTCAAGAAGAAGCAAAATTAAGTTATGTTGTTCACAGCTGCGTATGATAGGTAAACCTACATTGAAATAGCAAGGAAATTAGGGGTTCCAGGGTGGCTCAGTTAGCTAAGCATTCCAACCCTTGACTTGGGCTCAGATCGTGATCTCAGGGTCATGGGACAGGGCTCCACGCTCAGTGGGGAGTCTGATGGAGATTCTCTCTCTTCCTATTCCTCTGCCCCTCCCTCTCTCTCTCTTTCAAATTAATAAATAAATCTTTAAAAATAAATAAATAAACACACCAGAAAGCCAGGAAATTCTTCTTAGAATCAATGGTGATTTCTGGAGAATCCGAGAGCAGGTTGGCATTATCAGGGGCACACTGGGGTCTCCTGGGATGCTGGTAGCACTTTCTTGATAAGAATGGTGTTATCTGGGTATTTGTTGATAATTATTAAACTGAACATTTTTAATGCACATTTTTGTAGTTCTGAAAAACATTTTTTAATTGGGGTAAAAAAATCAAATGGCTTTCCCTACCACACTACTATAGCTGTGTATAGGGCTTCCGAACAGAATTTGGGAAAAGAGAAGAGGAAATGGCAGTTCTGCCAGTGTGTCGTTGAGACCCAGAGCTGGGTGCTAGCAGAGACTTTGTGATCCAGAGAGTAGGCATTAAATATGCATTTTGGTACAAAGAGTGGATAGGAGGGTGTGTGTGTGTGTGAGAAAGAGAGAGAGAGAGAGAGAGATGGAGAGAGATGGACACAAAGCAGTACATGAAAAGAAGGATTAGAATGGAAACAGAGCAGAGATGAGTACTCCTAAATTAAACAAGAATTAAGATATTTAGGGGGCACCATTTCCCAGGTTTCCCTCCCATATGGAAGTTAGTCCTAGGTAGTAAATAGTTGTAGTTATTTTGCATTTTGATGCAGAAATAACTTTTTTCATTTTTCAGGATTCTCAGTGAAAATTCTTTGACCGAATTACATAAGGACTCTTTTGAAGGCCTGCTATCCCTCCAGTATTTGTAAGCTAATCATTTATTATGACTTTTTAGTTATCCCAAAATAAATATGGGTTCAAATTAGATAATTGCAACCATTTCTTCTAACAAAATTCTACAGTTCTGTAAGTCTGTAGGGCCCCAGCCCATCTCTAGCATTAAATATCTTCTATGCGTTTTCCATTTTCTAATTTTATAGACAAGATATAGATAGAAAAAGACCCTACAGTTATAGAGCAAAAGGGGTAATGAGGTCTGAGCAATTATGGACACCCATATGAACCTTCTTCTGTAAGTGTTCATAAACCATCTGCTTACATTTGTATTTAGTTTATGGCTCATGGATCAAATCCTGCCCATGGTCTGTCTTTATAGAGCCTATGAGTTAAGAATGATTTTTACACTGTTAGAGGGCTATAAAAGAGAAAAGAAGACGGGGCACCTGGGTGGCTCAGTGGGTTAAAGCCTCTGCCTTCGGCTCAGGTCATGATCCCAGGGTCCTGGGATCAAGCCCCACATCAGGCTCTCTGCTCAGCAGGGAGCCTGCTTCCCCCTCCCTTTCTCTGCCTGCCTCTCTGCCTACTTGTGATCTCTGTCTGCCAAATAAATACATAAAATCTCTTTAAAAAAAAAAAGAGAAAAGAAGAGAAAGAGAGGACTATGCAACAGAGACAGCATGTGGCCTACAAACCCCAAAATATTTACTATCTGGCCTTTACAGAAAAGGTTTTAAAAGTTGGTTTAGTAAAATGAGAGGAATTAAAGTTAACCTCAAATTGTCACCCCCAACTCACTTCTTCCCTCCAACTCCCAATGTTCTCTGTGTTATTCCTTATACTCTACAAGTAGTGAAACCATATGATAATTGACCCTCTCTGCTTGACTTATTTCACTCAGCATAATCTCCTCCAGTCCTGTCCAAGTTGATACAAAAGTTGGGTATTCATCCTTTCTGATGGAGGCATAATACTCCATAGTGTATATGGACCACATCTTCCTTATCCATTCATCTGTTGAAGGGCATCTTGGCTCTTTCCATGGTTTGGCAACTGTGGCCATTGCTGCTATGAACATTGGGGTACAGATGGCCCTTCTTTTCACTACATCTGTGTCTTTTAAAAATAGAGCTACCCTGTGACCCTGCAATTGCACTCTTTTTAAAAATTTTTAAAAAATACATTATTTATTTACTTGACATTATTTATTTACTTGAGAGCATGAGCAGAGGGAAGGAGCAAGAGGAGAGGACTCCCTGCTGAGCAGGGAGCCTGATGCTAGATGAAATCCCAGGACGCTGGGATCATGACTTCAGCAAGCAGAAGGCAGACACTTAACTGACTGAGCCACCGAGGTGCCTGGTTCAATTTTTATTCTTTGTCCATGCCATCCAGAGCTCTGTATGTCATTAATCCTTATTAATGATGCTCTTTAGCATATAGATTCTTCTTGTAAATGTAAAAGGTCTAAGGGTAGTGGGTAAAAAGAGCTTGATATGGCACTAAGAATAGTCCTTTAAGTGATCAAACCTTCCACGTCTTAGGAGACAACCGCCCTTGTGTTGGTCTTCTTGGATACCTCTGCTGTCTGGACTCCAAACCTTACAAACACAGTTTGGAAAAGGACAAATGAGAAGAACTGTTCAATGGAATAGGCCCTTCATTACTTCTACTAGGAAATACTTTGTAAACCAATTATTTTATGTTAGCTGAAGTATTCTCATTCATTTAAAAAACTGTCAATCTAAAGCTCATATGACAGGCACTGTGCCCAGTCTCATAGGCACACAGATGGTTAAGACAGGCTTCCTACCCTTGTAGGAACTCATGATCTCACAAGGAAAATAAACAGAAGTTCAAACCGTAATGTGTGAAGCTCTAAGTGGACACAGCACTGGCGAGGAGCAGAAGAGAGAGCCATAAAGTCATAAAACTACATTTCTTTTTTTTTTTTTAAGATTTTATTTATTTATTTGACAGCTAGAGATCACAAGTAGGCAGAGAGACGGGGCGGTGGGGCGGGGGGAAGCAGGCTCCCCTGCTAAGCAGAGAGCCCCATGTGGGGCTCGATCCCAGGAGCCCGGGATCATGTCCCGAGCCGAAGGCAGAGGCTTTAACCCACTGAGCCACCCAGGTGCCCCTTAAAACTACATTTTCCCTCTGCTACTCACTACAGTCATTTTCCCTCTGCTACTCACTACCCAGATATTCATTTACTTTATAAATATTTTATAAAATGTTATTTTATGTCCCTGTGTCAGTTTTAAACATGGTAGGCAATGCAGATGAACACGAGTAGTCCACACTTTCAAGGAGTTTATGCTCAGAGGAAATGGGATGCAAAAATAACTATATTAAAAAGAAATTGGGGCGCCTGCCTGGCTGAGTTGGTAGAGCGTGTGACTCTCGATCTTGGTATCGTGAGTTCAAGCCCCAGGTGGGGCATGGAGTATACTTAAAACTTAAAACTTTTTTTAGGAAGAAGGAGAAGGAGAAATGGATATGGGCAATGGGAACACAGATAAGGGGAAAAAAAAGACTTCATTTGGATCAGGAAAGCCACCAGAGCAATGCTGTTTGAACAGGACCCTGAAGAGCTATTGGGTGTCATCAGACAGACATCTTGGGAAGAATAAGCTTGCAAAGGAGAATGGGAGGATGGCAAAATGCAGGGAAAATATCTTGGATACCTGTAGAGGAGGAGATTAGAGCCAGATCTTCTCGGATTTTGAAGGCCATGGACGACATGCCAAGCTACTGGGTAATCACAGCAGTGCTCCAGGACAGATTTTAGCCTGCAGCAGAGTCACCTGGACGGCTTGTCAGAACACAGTTACTGACTCAGTCAGTCCCAAGTAGGGCTGAGAATTTGCATCTTGAGTAATTTCTCAAGGGATGCTGGTCTTCGAGATCCACTCCGGGAGAATTAATCTGGTCACTATGTGCAGGATGGATTAGAAAGGGAGAGACTGGAGATAGCAATGTCTATTAGAAGATGAGGTGGAGGGACGCCTAGGTGGCTCAGATGGTTAAGCGACTGCCTTAGGCTCAGGTCATGATCCTAGTGTTCCGGGATCGAGTCCCACATTGGGCTCCCTGCTCGGCAGGGAGTCTGCTTCTCCCTCTGATCCTCGCACTTCTCGTGCTCATCCTCTCTCTCACGCTCTCTCTCTCAAATAAATAAATAAAATATTTTTTTTTAAAAAAAGAAGAAGATGAGGTGGAAAGTGAGGGACTAAGTTGGGATCAATGGAAGTAAGAGAGGCAACTAGAATCAAGAATGGGTGTTTTCAAATAAAAACCCAGTACCCTGTAGTTTTTTTGTTGTTGTTGTTGTCTCACCACCTGAGACAACAGTTAATAAATTCATGGAATATTAAGGCAGTGTACAACCAGAAATGAATTTCTGTTAACATGACAATGTAATTCTGAGTTAGTTGTGTACAAAGTGATGTACTGATTAGAGGAGTAACTTCCTTTCAAGTTAAATGAAAGGTTATCTTTTATTTCTTCTGTTATTGGATTGGGCTAGAAAAATAGAACTCAACCAAGAAGGTATGCTAATGTGAGAATATCCCTTTTAATATTAGAAATTATAATTATAGGGGCACCTGGGTGGTACAGTCAGTTGAGCATATGACTCTTGGTTTCAGCTCAGGTCATGATCTCAGGGTCCCGAAATGGAGCCCCACATTGGGCTCTGTGCTCAGTGCAGAGTCTGCTTTGGGATTCTCTCTCCCTCTCCCTCTGCCCTTCCTCCTTGTGCACTTTCTCCCTCTCTAAAATAAATAAATCTTTTTTTTAAAGATTTCTTATTTATTTATTGTCAGAGAGAGAGCACAAGCAGGCAGAGTCGCAGACAGAGGCAGAGAGAGAAGCAGTCTCCCTGCTGGACAAGGAGCCGGATGCGGGACTCGATCCCAGGACCCCGGGATCATGACCTGAGCCGAAGACAGCGGCTTAACCGACTGAGCCACCCAGGCGTCCCTAAATAAATATTTTTAAAAAAAGAAATTATAATTATATATGGAGATAAAAACTTTGAGCTTGTAATCTAGAAGTTGATGAGGTCACAAAAGATCTTCTAATCAATTCTTCTGCTCTCAGGAAAGATTACTTCCAAGATCTATCAAGATCTATGTTGTAGATTTTATTTATGAAGATCATGAAGGTCAGACTCTTTTAAGAGAGGTGAGGACAGAGTTAAGGGCTCCAGAAGGTTTTCAAATAACAATTCCTGAGATTCAGAGTTTAGTCAAAAGCTGCTTATTCAATACTATCATCCTACTAATTAGATATCTAATAGCTAATTGAGGCAATATTTTCCTTTTACTTTTCCTAGAGATTTATCCTGCAATAAAATACAATCTATTGAAAGACGTACATTTGAACCACTACCCTTTTTGCAGTTTATGTAAGTTACAAATATAATTTCATTATATTTGGAATTTTTTAAAAACTTAATTATAAGCCTCTTTGTTATAATCACTCTGAAATATGACTGAAATTTTATTAATAGAAAGATACTAAAATTATGTAGCAAATCTTTTTTTGTCTGTAGCAAAGATTAATGTGAGAATTATTATACTGATCAGACCGAATCATTCTAGAGCAGTGGTTCTCAATCAGGGTGATTTTGCACCCAGGTGACATTTGGCAGTGTCTGGAGACATTTTGGGTTGTCAGACTGGAGATGAGCTACTGGCGTCTAGTGGGCGGAGGCCAGAGATGCTGCTAAATGCCCCACAGTGCATAGGGCTGCCTCTCTTAACAAAGATGATCCAACCACAGATGTCAGTAGTGCTGACACTGCGAAACATTTTTCTAGATAAAGATTACTTAACACAAGTATTTAGTAAACATTTACTGATCTGTATCTAATGCACCACATGTATAAACATGAAAGTATAAATCTTTCATGCAATTTTTTTTAAAAAGTAAGTATCTTCCTTAGTGAGTATTTTTGTGTGTACTGAGAGAGGATTGAGATTATGTTTTATTATATATAAATTGGAATCGCTAGCAAAGATTAAATGTTCTGAAAGAATATCTTTTGTTTTCTTCTTTCGCTTTTGTCTTTTTTTTTTTTTTTTTTTTTAGAAATCTTGGTTGCAATTTACTCACGGAACTGAGCTTTGGAACATTTCAGGCTTGGCACGGAATGCAGTTTTTACACAAGTTGTAAGTGAAATAGAAAATGAATACATGTTAAAAAAAAAAACACCATGTGTAAAAACATATAGTTATTGGTTCAGTGGGTGTAATAAGTCCAGTATGAACTCTGAAAAGTATGTCTTAAAATCTACTCATTCTTTCAAATGAGGAAACTCAGGTACAAAGAGGCCAAGAGACTTGTCTGTCTCAAAAATGGCAGCCTCCGCTTACCCTAGGACTCAGCTTTGGTGTGGGCAGTAAAAGACCCCAAGCAAATAACAAATAACAAATCAGCATAGCATTATCCTGGGAATCCACAACAGCGATGCTTCTCCAACAGGAGCAGGGTCCTTGAAATGCTACTTTTGAATTTAACTTTGATTCCTTCTCATGTGCAAAGTTCCTAACTGCTTCAAGGCATGAAAAATAAAGTTTGAAAGAACAAAGTTTAGCACAGAGTTCTACAGGAAGCAAAAGTGTGGGTGCTTGCTTAGCCATCAGTTTCTTTTAAATGCTAAAGTGGAAAGAGCTCCTGAAAACACTCCTGGGCACTTCTCTCCCCATTCACCCAGAGCAGAAAATATACACCTCTGAAGTAAATTATCTGGGGGCAATAGGAACCTTTGAGGTATGGAAAAAGATGCCATTTATGTTAAGTTGTAGTGTGAAAAACGTTCATAAAGAAAATACGTTGCTGTAGCCTAAATCCACATGCTTTCCTTCCTGACTCCTCTTCGATAAGAGGTGGGTGATTCCCTTTCAGCTGGAAAATTCTGTGATTTCTCTGTGACATAAGCAGATCTTAGTGGGTGTGTTCAATGGCCTGACGGGGATTTAGACACAAGGGGAAGATCCTCCTCTGAGGAAAAGATGGTCTTACCTGTCTTATCATTCAGAAATACACTTTGACACGATTTATTTCAGATGAAGGTCTTGAGGTTGTGTCTGGAGCTGCAGGTGTCCATCTGTGGTGGCCTCCTCTCTCCTCTCATTAATGTGCTGATGCCTGACTTGGGGAAGGAGTCCCGAGGGTCAGCTTTTTTGTTTTGCCAGCAACCAGAGAACAGGCTCAGTGAGTTTTTCCACCAAGAAGAATCATGTCTTAAACTCGCCACCTTTACTAAGCACGCTATAACACACTGGGAGTCTCTTACAAGAATCTGCATTTCATTGTAGTTAGCTAGGCAAACACGGGAAAAACTAGGATGAAATCAGTTGACAAAAATTAATGGATTCACCAAAAAACATTGACGGAGCACCATACCCAGTATGTGTCAACACTGTACTAAGTACTGGGGGGTACAAAGAAGAGTAAGACAGGGACCATCCCCAAGAAACTTACATATGGGGAAGGAGGAAGATGGGTGTTGATGGGAAAGCACACGGGAGCCATGGCAGCACCTGTGTAGAGCGGGGCCTCAAGGTAGGGAGGTAACACAAAACAAACGGAGGGTGGCTGGGGGCAGGGGAGAGGGTGGTGGGTTATGGACATTGGGGAGGGTGTGTGCTATGGTGAGTGCTGTGAAGTATGTAAACCTAGCGATTCACAGACCTGTACCCCTGGGGATAAAAATACATTATATGTTTATAAAAAATTTTTTAAAAATTTTTTTAAAAAGGTAGGGACTTGACAAAGTAGGGAACAGGTTGCGGGATAGAAAAGATTCATAACGGACAAGACGACAACTTGTTTGTGCTGAGTTTCTGCGAGTCTCTTAAATGACAAGAAAAGGTAATCAAAGAGCCAGAGCGAGCTGGGTTTGAAGATAAATTAATACACATGTCATGTGATTTGAATAGAGCTGTACTGCTGAAACTAATGCACGGTTCCTTCCGAAAGATTATCACAATATATGAAGTGTGTATTGGGAGCGAGTTTCCTTCTTTGTTTGGGGCCAAATTTTTCTAATAGACAAAGCTAGTCAGCTTCAGGAAATGTTTGCCATCGTGAGATACAAACTTTATTGGATTCCTTCCAAAGGCAAGTTGCCAGGAGAAGATGCCACCTCTCGAATTACGTCATGTTATTACCTATCTGATACATTACCAGGGTGTTTATAAAAGTTGAAACAATATTTTCTCTGGCATTAACTTAGTTTGTAAAACGTAGAGACCCCAGCTGAGGTGGACTGATCTCAATTTATCTCAGATCCTTGGCTCCTCACTTATATAGGCCCCTTCCAAGGGGTCCTAGCAATATTTTGTATGTTTTTATTAGACAGAATTTCCCAAAGTAGGTAAGGTTCAGGCCCCACAAGATCCTTGATTTAGCCCTGGATTTCAGGTAATTATAACTCAATAAGTTTCTTGAATGGAGCCTCTAAGTTATTGATAAGTACCGAGTAAACTAGTAAGCAGTGTGGTAAAGTCTATTTTGGAATCTGAAATCCACCTCAAAGACATGCCAAGAGCTTATTAATTAGGTACCATTTTGGGGGGTTTTATTTCATTTGGTTTTAATAAGGTACCACTTTTTGAATGGTAGTAATAATCCTATCTCTTTCAGATGAAATCAGGAATGAAATTTATTATGGAAAACCAGCAGTGGTTGATAATCCTAAATGTTAAGTACACCTTTTTTTTTTTTTTTCTGACTTTAAAGTGCTTCTCCTTCATTCACCTACACAGGTCCAGACTGATGGCTTATTTTTTAAAATTCTTTTAGTCACTTCATTGGTTCTAACAATACAAGCTCCATGATTTTAGAAACTGAAGGACTGTACAATGTAGAAGGGCTCTACCTAATCCACATAGAGCAAAAGCACACTCTGGCTTATCTGTGGTGCCTCAGTGTTGTGCCAAGAACATGAACACTGAGAGAGAAAGAGGGAAATCTCAGCCTTATCCCCACTGTTGAGAATACCGCTGAGGTAGTTGTGGCCACACTGTGAAGGCAACTCGAGCTGCGGTCCCAGAGACAGCCTAATGCTCCCCCGTCATCCAGCATCGGTTTCCTTTAGGTGGCTGTGTGCACACACAAGTTTATACACCTCAGGGTATCGTCATCACTTTTTGCTATGTACTGGAAATCCTGGCAGCTTCTTCTCAGATTCAGAAAGGCATAAACATTAAGGATGAAAATAACAACTCGGGTCTGTCCTCTGAGGGTACTTCAAGTGGCTGTTTCATTCTTTTCTATTTGTAATAGTTCAAAAGGTTTGAGATAGTCTGACCCAGCAACTACCATACTTTCCTTCTTCCAGCCACATCTTATCCTTCCCATGTATATAGCAACCTATCTTCTTTCTCTCGGGAGCATAGTAGTTCCTCTGCTATCCCCATAACATTTCTTTATTACCTACCTCTGGTAGGCACTCACCGGGTTCCTGGCACTCTGCTAGGGGCTTTTACGTATCGTACAAGCCAGACAGTTGTGCCCATCGCTCTCAGTGCCTGGCACATAGAAAATGCTCAACACAGGCATGTGCTCAACACATGTATCTCATTTTCAGTTTTCCAACAGCTCTTGCAATGTAGGTATTGTTATCCCCGCTTTGGAGAAGAGGAAATTGGAACTCAGAGATGTTGGGCAATTTGCCTAGGCTCACCGTGAAGAGGTGGCAGGACCACTTAGGAGCTCTGCGAGTAACGCAGCTCCACATTCCCTTGGACTAAGTGCTGAATGATGACTATTTGTCGTTTTGTGAGTTGTTGCTTGGAGTTGGTCTCTAGCTGGAATAGGACCTGTAGAGCAGAGAACTCCTTTTCCCTATGACAGTCCCACACTTCTGGAGCTACTGGCCATGCCACCTCCGGGTAGCACCAGGCTTTCTGCTCACTGCCCAGGACAGACATCATTAGCACTAAGCACCGACTCTGTGCCCCGCCTTATGCGAGCTGCTTTGCACAGGCTCTTTTCATTTAATCCTTGGATGGCCTCATGAGGTAAATGATACTGAGACTCCGAGCTGTCACTCAAGTCACTTTACCAGGAAGTGACAGCCAGAATTCAAACCTAGTTCTGCCTGATTCCAAGGGCCCTTGCTGCTTCCGCTCCTCCTCACTGTCAGGAACTCTTCTTCAAAGCTGTTCTCAGAACTTGGACTTGAATATAGGCCCACCATTTCAGATTCTTTAACCTTCGCCCTCCCCCGCCTCCAAGAAAGGATTGACGTCATGAAGTTAGATGTCTTGTATTGAGGACCTTCACATGGGGAGTTATGTCCTCGTGGCTCATGGACCTATGTAGATGAATAAAGGAAAGGGGTTACTCCATCCCCAAGTACTTCAAACATACTGGAACAGGGTCTAGGTCACTCTACTTAGTTCTTTGACTGCCTTCCTCCAAGGAGCCAGTTTTCCCTGCCTGCCTTGGGATTCTAGCACAGACAGTTTAGAGTTTGTCCTATTTTAAATTTATTTTCACTGCCTGCTTTGGACATTTTTTCAGCTAAAGCTGTTAGGATTTCAGTACATTCAGGACAGTGATGACATGCTTCAGTCCTCAATTCTTCTCTGTCTCCTCAGTTAATAGAAACGATACGTAGCCCATCTGTCTGGACCTGTGTAGAAGAATTTGGAGAAAAAAAAATTACAGGTAAGAAATGTTCCCTTGTTTTGTGAGCTACCTTTCATCTGTCCCGTTGTTCTGCAGCAAAAGGCTTTTGCAAGAATACTTGAGTTTTCCTCTTCAAATAAGATATATTTTTAGAAAATCATTTAGAACATTCTTTCTTCAACTTTGATTATGAGACAGCCTTTGAAGCCTCATAACTGTTGCTATGTTTTACTCCCATAAGGATAAGCCCGTGAATACCAAAAACCTGGTGGACTGGAGTCAGCACACCTTTTATCTGTGAAATGAAGGAATTGAACTGGAAAGGAAGTGGTCTCTAGTGTGATGACCTTGGAGCATCTAAAATCATTTGTTTCGTGGTTTGTAGAAAAACAGTTACTGCGGAGAACCCCACATGTAAACTGTTGGGTCAGTTCTCATTCTGCTCTTCCCCCAGGCACAGCTTTCATGAAGAAAAGACAGCACTAAGACAGGAAGAGAAAATAGGATAATTTAGAGTGGCCTCATATTTTGGTTTCACTAGGGATAAACACGGGATGTAAATCTCAGTAGGACAAGGGTGGTCTGGTTAGGAGGAAACACTGAGATGATAGATACAAGGCCATGGGTGAGCACCCAGGAAAGACTGGAGGGTTAGAGAACTGGGGTTACTTGGGGGGAAGGATAATAAACTCTTAAATTGTTTTGGTACATAATGCTTTATAGTCATGTTTTAAAAATGGTGGTGGGGAGGTTAGGCAGAGAAAGACACACAGGAGCTCACTTGCTTGTCTTTTTATTGAGTTGTAAGAGTTCTCTCTAAGTGAGCACACTGCTTACCAGTAAGCTTATAGATTTTAATGCCATTTTTTTTTTTAAAGCAAAGGACATTCAAAGCCTCAAAGTTGAGGAATTGTGTCTAACCAGACATGTGACCTTCCCAATTCTTCCTCTTCACGACGTGATCTTACTGAATATTAACCAGTGTTACAAATCCAACATTTTAATGGTACTAAGAAAAAAATCTAGGAGCATGGGCTAGAATAGGAAAAAATAGCCTTGCCTTTATATTCAAGGCAAGAACAAAAATGCATGGTTCTTCCTCCTCCTCCCAAGAAAGCATGACTCCCAGCCTCACCATTGGCTCCCTCTGACCTCCATTGTGTAGAAGAGTCTGAATCTTTGCTCCTCTTTTCTCCACCTACCAACATATTTGGTCTTTTGACAACTGGTGCTCTATTTATTATAAGATGGTTCTTTTTTTAAAATTGAGATTCAAGGGTGCCTGGGTGGCTCAGTGGGTTAAGCCACTGCCTTCGGCTCAGGTCATGATCTCAGGGTCCTGGGATCGAGTCCCGCATCGGGCTCTCTGCTTAGCAGGGAGCCTGCTTCCTCCTCTCTCTCTCTGCCTGCCTCTCTGCCTACTTGTGATCTCTCTCTGTCAAATAAATAAATAAAATCTTTAAAAAAATAAAAATAAAAAATAAATTGAGATTCAACCCACATAATATGCAACATTATAAAATATACAGTCCAATGGTATACTTTGATAGACAACAGTCAGCGCTAATTCCAGGACATTTTCATCACCTCCAAAAAGAAGTGTCATACCCACCAGCTGTGACTCCCCATTCTTCCCTACTCCCAGGCCGTGGCGACAACTAATTTAACTTCTGTCTCTACAGATTTGCCTATTTTGGACATTTCATAGAAATGTGAGTCTAGCCTCTTTCACACAGCACGTTAGCTTCAAGGTTCGTCCATGTTGTAGCATCTCTTAGCACTTCCTTCCTTTTTAAGGCTGAAAAACATTCCCTTGTATAGATACATCACATTTTGTTCATTCCTCAGTTATTAGACATTTGGCTTATTTCCGCTTTTTGACTATTATCAATAATGCTGCTATGAGTATTCACATACAAGTTTTTGTGTGGACATATGTTTTTTAATTCTCTTGGGTACACACCTATGGACTCCAGACACAAACTGAGGGTTTTAGAAGGGAGGGGAGCTCTCCTGTTCTTGTAGAAATTAATAAATTTTTTTATTTAACAAATGCTCTCTGAGTTGCTGCAAGTCCATTGGTAGAATTTTCCACAGTTCTAAAAAAAATCGATTCTGATCATTTTGCCAGGTTTTTTGTTGTTGTCATTGCTGCTTTTATGGAGGGTGAATTTTCAGAAGTCCTCACTTTCCCACTTTCACTGATAAAATGGCTTTATATCCCTAAGATAGAAAATGGCTTTAAATCCCTAAAGTCTCAATGACCATTCGTTAATTAAGTACTTAATCATGGGAGATGATTAGAGAAAAGGAATAAAAATAGAAAATGTAATTCTCAGAGAAGCTCTCCCAGATGGAGATGAAGTTCAACAAAGTATTTCTGTATTTAGTGCTCTCAAAGTTAAGTTTAAGATAAAAGCTGTATTAAACCCCCTTTTCTTCATATGAGTTACACACAGGCTTTGGAGTCAAAACTGAGTTCAAATTCCAGCCCTGCTTCTGACTGGCTTGACAATCTAGGACAAAGTACATAACCTCTCGGTACCTCAGTTTCCTCGTTTGTAAAATGGGGTAATGATAATATCAATCACATAAGGTTATTGTGAGGATTAAATGTGAAATGTTGATCACAGATGCCTTACAGCCCAATAGCATTGGTTGTGATGCTTGTCTTTCTAATATCTGCAAAAGTACAATAATAATTCTTGAGTAGAGTCAACCTCAAGGCAGATTTTCTTTTCTTTCTTCCTATTTCTTTTACTTTTTTGTTTTAAAGAATTGAGAATAAAATCTACATTTTAGAATAAAAACTTGTGTCAAAGAATGACATGTTATATATTTATTCAACAAACATTCATTAAGTAACTAGTAAATAACAAGCACTATGTCAGGCACAGAGCCAACAATGGCAATCAAGTATGGTTCCTGCCCTCAAGGAGCTGACAGACCAGGAGACTGACAAGGAAACAGGTGACTACATGTTATGACAAAGGCTGTGATACAAGGATACACGAAGTGTGTAGTGGGAGTGTAGCTTTCACCAGCTCCTCCTACATTTAAACCCTCTTGTTTCACTACAAAACCGAGGAATTGGTCCTGTTTTTGTCTTTAACTGGGTGGTTTAAGCTGTGGAAATTTTTAAATTTCTAGAGACCTTGAATCATGGAGGGCACTAGAAATAGCATATTTCCTACAGAGCCACGGCTTTCTACTAGTGTAGTCATTTTTGGGGTTTTCAACTTAGGAAAAGTTCTTTGACATAGTTTTCCTTTGCCATCCACCTAAAAAAAGATGTTTTTTCTCTTTCTCTTCCCCATGTTATCATCCAGAGACCTGGGTAGTTTCCAAAGGAAGAATGCTTTGCAGATTTATAGGCAAAGGCAGAAAATGATTACTTTTAACCTTCAAGTTCCATGCCAAAAAATGAACATAAAATTTCATGGTAGATAATTCTGATTCCATTGCATTTTTCAGAATTCTCAATCGTAATCCTCTGACAACTGTTGAAGATTCATATCTTTTTAAATTGCCGGCATTAAAATATTTGTAAGTATTACCACAATCTCGTGGCTCGTGAGATGATTTCTGCTCTTTTTAAAAGATTCAGTATTTTGCATTTTGATTAAAAGTCATAATTTAAATTTTAACTGGGTTATCAAAATAAGAATTATTGGCAAAGAAAGAATGTATATGGGCTAGACAACCTGCAGAGCAGCATTGAAGAGCTTATACAGATATGGAACATGCAGATGTAGGCAGAAATATCATTTATCACATATGTAGAAATATCATTTGTCTCAAAAAGAAGAGTGGAATAAGATGTACATTATTTTTAAAAATAAGAGAGGTGGATGCAATTGAGAATGAGAAGTAGGACAACAGCAAAAAGAGATTGTACTGTTGATCACCAAAGTGATTAATATGATGAGGCACATAAATTTAAATTTCTTCCATAAGAGTTCTCTGAAATTATTGTCCATAGCAAGTTAAGTCTTGAGCTGGCTCAACAGAATTGAAGTAATCACATGTTAAGTATCTCTTTAGGTGCAGAATTTTTGTCTTTGGTATCATGCATGTTTGGGCTTTCTCTTTCAGAGACATGGGAACGACACAGGTGACCCTTTCAACAATTGAGAGCATCCTCATGATGACCCTTGAATTGGAAAAACTGTAAGCTGATTTTTCTTATGTTTACTTTCACTTTGTCCTTTATTTAGGTTTGTTTTATTCTTAAGTCAGATTTATTGAGGTGTAATTTTCATTTAATAAAATTTACTCTTTAAGTATATAGTTTGATGACTTCGGGCAGACATATAGCTATGTATCCACCACCACATTCGAGATACAGAACATTTCTATTCGTAGTCAATCCCCTTTTCCCACCCTCAGCCCCTGGAAAACCACCAGCCTCATTTTTGTCCCTCTAGCTTTGCCTTTTCCACCAGATCTTATAAACGAAATCAGACAGAGTGCGGTCTTTTGTGATTGGCTTCTCTCACTCAGCGTCACCCTCTTGAGATCCTTCCACGTGGCTGCAGCTCTCTGCAGCTCATTGCTTTTCATTGCTGAGTAGGGTTCCGGTTGTGTGGTCACACCGGTTTATCATTCATCAGCCAATGGACGTTAAAGTTCTTAGTTTTGGGGCTGTTATGACTAAAGCTGCTAAAAGCAGTCACATGCAGGTTTTCATGTGAGCATACGGCTTTCATTCTGGGGGAGGTAAATTTTAAATTGGTTATCTGGTGAAATACCTAATGGTAGGATTGCTACATCATACGCTAAGTGTGTATTCAACTGTTTAAGAAACTGCTTACCTGGGGGCACCTGGGAGGTCGGTGAAGTGCCCAACTCTTGTTTTCGGCTCAGGTCAAGATCTCAGGGTCGTGAGATCAAGCTTCCAGTTGGGGCTCACGCTGAGTGTAGAGGCTGCTTCAGATCCTCTCTCCCTGTTCCTCTCCCCGCCCCTCCCCACCCCCATATGCCCACATGTGCCATCTCAACAACAAACTACTTACCTGTTTTCTAAAGTGGATGCATCATCAGGGGCACCTGGGTGGCTCAGTGGGTTAAAGCCTCTCTGCCTTCATGATCCCAGGGTCCTGGGATCGAGCCCCACATTGGGCTCTCTGCTCAGCGTAGAGGCTGCTTCCTCCTCTCTCTTTCTCTGCCTGCCTCTCTGCTTACTTGTGATCTCCATCTGTCAAATAAATAAATAAAGTCTTTAAAAAAAAATAAAGTAGATGCATCATTTTGCATTCCAACCAGCAGCATATGAGATCTTCACCTTATATTTCAGTTAAAATTTTTTTAGACTTTCTTGTAGGTATGTATGTAACTATCTCATTGTGGCTTTAACTGCATTTCTCTTAACAGCTCATGATGTTGACTGTCTATTCATGTACAGACAGCTTTTTAAATGATGTGTCTGTTCAAAACCGTTTTTCTTTTCCTTTCCTTTTTTTAAAAGATTGATTTATTTATCTTAGAGAAAGAGAGAGAGTGAATGAGTGTGGTAGGGGAGAGGCAGACAGAGATGGAGAGAGAGAATCTCAAGCAGACCCCCACGGAACCTGAAGCCTGACTCAGGGCTCAACCCCACAAGCCTGAGGCCATAGCCTGAGCCAAAATCAAGAGTCAGACACTCAACCAACTGAACCACCCTGGCATGCCCAAATCCAATTTTTAATTCTGGAAAAAATCCTTTCTTTCTCTCAGATAGATGTTTAGCAAATTTCTCCCAGGTGGTAGCTTGTCTCCATTCTGTTTTATCTCTGAAGACCAGAAGTTTTTAATTTTTAAATTTTGATGAACTCACCTATTTTACCTATCTTCCCACCCCCTGTCCTCTCTGGTAACCATCAGTTTGTTCCCTATAATTAAGAGTCTGTTCCTTGATTTGTCTCTTTCTCTCTCTTATTTCCCCTTTGATCATTTTTGTTTGTTTGTTTCTTAAATTTCACATAAGACTGAGACCATATGGTATTTGACTTTCTCTGACTGACTGACTTCACTTACATTACACTCTCTCGCTCCATCCATGTTGTTGCAGATGGCAAAATTTCATTCTTTTTATGGTTGAATAATATTCTGTGTATATGTATGTGTGTGTGTGTATGTATGTGTGTATATATCCTATATAAATACATATATATATATATGATATATAAAAACTATGACATTCTGGGATTGTAGATAGGATTCTAGTATATTTTATATATATATATATATATATATATATCACATCTTCTTTATCCATTCATCTGTCAATGGGTTACTTCCATAATTTGGCTATTGTAAATAATGCTGCAATAAGCATAGAGGTATGTGTATTGCTTTGAATTAGTGTTCTTGTATTCTTTGGTTAAATACCCAGCAGTGCAATTACTGGATCATAGAGTAGTTCTATTGATTTTTATGAGGAACCTCCGTACTGTCCTCAGTGGCTGCATCAATTTGTATTCCCACCAACAGTGCACAAGGTTCCCATTGCTCCATATCCTTACTAAAATGTGTTGTTTGTGTTTTTATTTTATTTTATTTTGTTTTTATCTTAGCCATTCTGACAGAGGTCTCATTGTAGTTTTGATTTGCATTTCCCTGATAATGAGTGATGAGCATCTTTTCATGTGTCTGTCGGCCATCTGTAGGTCTTTTTCTAAGATTTTATTTATTTATTTATTTGACAGAGAGAGAGATCACAAGTAGGCAGAGAGGCAGGTGGGGGTGGGGGGAAGCAGGCTCCCTGCTGAGCAGAGAGCCCGATGCGGGGCTCCATCCCAGGACCCTGAGATCATGACCTGAGCTGAAGGCAGAGATTTAACCCACTGAGCCACCCAGGCGCTCCTAATTCAGGCATTCTTAATTTGGGATTTGTGAATGGTTTTCATGAATGTCCTAGGATTATATTCAGTATTAAATGTAATTGTATTTTTTCAAAGATTTTATTTATCTGTTTGACAGAGAAAGAGATCACAAGTAGGCAGAGAAGCAGGCAGAGAGGGGGAGAAGCAGGCTTCCCGCCAAGCAGAGAGCCTGATGTGGGGCTTGATCCCCAGGACCCTGAGATCATGACCTGAGCCAAAGGCAGAGGCTTAACCCACTGAGCTACCCAGGCACTCCAGGTCTTCTTTTTTAAAGATTTTATTTATTTATTTGAGAGAGAGAGCACAAGCAGGGGGAGGGGCAAAGGGAGAGGGAGAAACAGACTCCCTGCTAATCAGGGAGCCCCACATGGGACTCAATCCCAGGACCCTGGGATCATGCTCTGAGCTGACGGTGGACGACTAACCAACTGAAACACCCAGGCACCCTTGTGTGTCTTCTTAGGAGAAATGTCTCTTCATGTCTTCTGCCCATTTTAAACTGGATTATTTGGGGGGTTTTTTGGTGTTGAGTTGTATAAGTTCTTTATACATTTGGAAACTAAACCTTTATTGAATATGTCACTTGCAAATATCTTCTCGGATTCAGTAGGTTGTCTTTTAGTTTTTTGGTTGTTTTCTTTACTATGAGGAAGCTTTTTATTTTGGTGTAGTCCCAATAGTTACTTTTGCTTTTGTTTCCCTTGCCTCAGGAGACATATTTAGAAAAATGTTGCTAAGGCCAATGTCAGAGAAATTACTGCTTGTGTTCTCTTCTAGGATTTTTATGGTTTCAGATCTCACATTTAGTTCCTTAATCCATTTTGAGTATATGGTGTAAGAAAGTGGTCCAGTTTCATTCTTTTGCACGTTGCTGTCCGGTTTTCCCAACAAAACATTTATCGAAGAAACTGTCTTTCCCATTGCATATTCTTGCCTCCTTTGTCAAAGATTAATTTACCATATAATTTTGAGTTTGCTTCTGGGCTTCCATTCTGTTCCATTGATCTATGTGTCTGTTTTTGTGCCAGTACCATACTGTTTTGATTACTAGAGCTATGTAATATAACTTGAAATGTGGAATTGTGATACCTTCAATTTGGTTTTTCTTTTTTGCTTTGGCTATTCCGGGGGTCTTTTGTGGTTCTACACAAATTTTATAATTGTTCTAGTTCTGTGAAAAATGCTGTTGGAATTTTGATAGGGATTAAATTAAATCTGTAGATTGCTTTGGGTAGTAACCATAGATAAGTTTTCATAACCATAAATTTTTGTAACAAAAAAGTAGTTATGAAAAATTAGTTTGCATTTTCTAGAATGTTATCTAAATGGAATAATGTGGCAAATACTCTTTTCTAACTGGCTTCTGTAATTCACCATGATTATTTTGATTCATTCATGTTGTTATGTATATCAGTAATTCATTTTTATTGCTGAATAGTATTCCATTATATGGGCATGCCACAATTTATCTGCTCACCATTGATGGACATTTGAGTTGTTCCAATTTTTGGCTATTAAAAATAAAGCTTCTATGATTATGCATGTATAAGTCTTTGTATGGATACATACTTTTATTTCTCTTGGGGCAAATACCTGGAAGTAGAATGGCTGGTTCATATGGTAAGTGGGTGTTTAGGTTTTTAAAAAAATATTTTCCACAGTGGTTGTACCATTTTACATTCCTACCAACAGTATATAAGGGCTCCATTTTCTTCACATTTTTTGCTAATACTTGCTATAGTAAGTGTTTTTAATTTTAGACAGTTTAATAGGTATTTAGTGGCTTTTGTTTGTGTGTGGCTTTTATTTGCATTTCCTTTATGATTAATGGTGTCAGATATCTTTTCATAAGCTTATTTGCCTTTCAGCTATATGATTGAATTATTGAATTTTGAGAGTTCTTTTTATGGTCTGGAAACAAGTCCTTTATCAAATAAATTTACTATGTAATTTACTATGTATTTTCTCCCATTTTGTGGATTATTTTTTGTTCTCTTAAGAGTGTGCTTTGCAAGGTAGAAATTCTTAATTTTTATGGGGTCCAGTTTAATCCATTTTTTTTCTTTTGTGGGCTATGCTTATGGTGTCATATCTAAGAAATCCTGCCCAACTGAAAGTCATAAAGATTTTTCTCCTGTATTTTCTTTTAGACATTTTATAGTTTTAGATTTTACATTTCAATCTTTGAACCAATTTGAGTTCATTTCTGTATGAAATGAACTATGGTTACTACCCAAAGCAATCTACAGATTTAATTTAATGGTTTGGATTGATGTTTGCTTTTTTGCCTATGGATATCCAATTGTTCTAGCACCATTTGTTGGAAAGACTATCCTTTCTCCACTCAACTGCCTTGGAACCTGAAAATAAATTGTCTGTATCTCTCCTTCTGGACTTTCCATTCTGTGTCTTTGATCTGTTTGTCTAAATTTACACTAATATCACAAAGCCTTGAACGTGTATCTTCATAAGTCTTATAATCAGGTAACATTAGTCCTCCAACTTTGTTCTTCTTTTTCAAAGCTGTTTTGGCTATTCTAAGAGTTTTACATTTCTATATGATTTTAAGAATTAGCTTGCCAAATTTTACAGAAAATTCTGCTGGGATTTTGATCTGTAGACAAATTTGGGGAGAAGTGATATCTTAACAATACTGAATCTTCTGATTCATGAACCCTTTATAGCTCTTCATTTATTTAGATCTTCTTTAATTTTTCCCAGGAATATTTTATAGTTTTCAGTGGGTAAACCTTTTACATCTTCCCCAATTTATTCTAAGTATTTTATACTTTTGGTGTTAATAAAAGTAATATTTCTTAAAATGTCAACTTCTAATTGTTGATTGCTAGGTATTAGAGATAAATTAATTTTTATATATTGATCTTTTATCCTGAAAACCTGATAAACTCACTTATTAGTTCTAGTAAACTATAGATTCCATCAGGTTTTCCACATAGATAATCATTTTATCTGCAAGTATAGTTTTGCTTCTTCCTTTCCATTTTAAATATATTTCTTTTTCTTGCTGTATTGCACTGACTGGAACCTTCAATGCAATGTCAAAGAGAAGTAATGAGAGAAGACATCCTTGCCTTTGTCGTGATCTTGAAGAGAAAGCACTTGTCTTTCGCCATTCAATATGATGATTTAGGTTGTTTTGTAGAAGTCTTTTATCAAGATGAAGAAGTTTCCTTCCATTCCTAGTTTGCCAAATGTATTTTTTTTAATTGGTAATCAGGAATGGGTATTAGATTTTTCAGATACTTTTTTCCACCCATTACAATGATTGTATGATATTTTTTAGTTGAAGTTGGGTAAATTACATTGATTTCCAAATATTAAACTAATCTTGCAATCCTGAGATAAACCCCACTTTGTCATGATATAACATCTTTTCATATATTGTTGGATTTGATATAATAAAATTTTGTTTAGAGTTTTGTTATCTGTGTTCATGAGGGATAATTGGTCTGTTTTTTTTTTTCTTGTAATGTCTTTGTCTAGTTTTGATAAGGCAAAAGTTGGCCTTAAAAATGAGTTGAGAAGTAGCCCCTTCTCTTCAGTTCTCTGATAGAGTTTGTGTAGAATTGGCATTATTTCTTCCTTAAATGTTTGGTAGAATTCACCAGTGAAGCCACGTGGGTTTGAAGCATTCTTTGTAAGAAGGTTGTAAACTACACACTCTATTTCTTTAAGTTACCATTTTACTTTAAGTAACTTAAAGTTATCTTTAAGTTGCTATTTAAGTTACATATTTATTTTTGAGTAGTTCATGTCTTTTAAGAAATCTGTCCATTTCATCTTGAACTTATTGACATAAATTATTTTATAATATTCCTTTATTCTTTTAACATATGTAAAATTCATACTGATGTCACCCCTGTCATTTTTTTTTAAGATTTTATTTATTTGACAGATGGAAATCACAAGTAGGCAGAGAGAGAGGAGGAAGCAGGCTCCCTGCTGAGCAGAGAGCCTGATGCGGGCTGATCCCAGGACCCTGGGATCACGACCCAAGCCAAAGGCAGAAGCTTTAACCCACTGAGCCACCCAGGCACCTGACCCCTGTCATTTCTGATATTGATAATTTGTGTCTTCTCTTATCTAGGTCAATATGGCTAGAGGTTTATCAATTTTATTTGCCTTCTCTAAAAACTGTCTTTTCATTTCACTGACTTCTCTATTTTCCTGTTTTCCATTTTCTGCATTTCTGCCTTGATTGTTATTATGGTATTCCTTCTCCTTACTCAGTGATTAATTTTCTTTTCTTTTTCTACTTTCTTAAAAGTGGATGCTAGGGAAGCTGAACTGTGTTAGCAACATCCCATATGTTGATATGTTTTTTCAGTTTTAGTCAATACAAAATAGTTCTTAATCTCCCTTTTGATCTCTTTGATGCACAGGGTTACTTAGAAAATAATTAACTGGAAAAAAGTATCTGAAAAATCTAATACCCATTCCTGATTACCAATTACAAAAAAATACACTCAGCAAACTAGGAATGGAATGAAACTTCTTGATAAAAGACTTCTACAAATTGTTTAGTTTCCAAATATTTGGAGATTTTTCAAATCTGTTAATTTCTAATTTAATTCCATTGTGGTCACAGAACATATGTTGAATGACTGAAATCTTAAATTTACTGAGGCTTGTTTTTTAGCCATGAATTCTGGTAATAGATGAGATATAGGTCTATTTTGGTAAATATTATGTGTCTACTTGAAAAAAAATATATGTTTTCTGATTTTGGGTGGAGTGTTCTATAAATGTCAATTAGGTCAAGTAGGTTGATAGTGTTGTTCAAGTCTGCTATATCTTTATTGATTTTTAAATATATTTTTTTCTATCAATCGTTGAGAGAGGGATATTGAACTCTCCAACTATAATTGTGTATTTATTTGTTTCTCTTTGCCATTCTCTTTGATATATTTTGAAGTTCTCTTATCAGATGGATAAATTTTTAGGTTATTTCTTTTTTTATTAGTTGACATTTCTATCATGATGGAATAATCTCCTTTATCCTTGGTAATATTCTTGGCTGAAATTGAGTTTGTTTTATGATAATATAGCCACTCACGTTTTCTATTGATTCATGTTAGCATAGCATAATTTTTTCCATACTTATAACCCATTTATATCTTTCTATTGAAGATGATTCTTGAAGATAGCATATGGTTGGTTTGTGCTTTTTTATCTAGTGTGACAATTTTTTAATTAGGGTGATTATACCATTTATATTTAATGTAATTATTTTTATGATTACATTTAAAGCTACTGTCTAATATTTTCTCTGTGCCCCATCTGTTCTTTGTTTCATTTTTTTTCTTTTTCTTTCTGCTTTTGGATTGACTGAGTACATTTTATTATTTATTTCTTTGCTAATTTGTTACAACTCTGGTTTTATTTTATTGATTGCTTATTGGTTTGTAGTTTTTATCTTTAACTTATCATAGTCTATCTTCAAATGATATTATATGAATTTGTATAAGAACCTTCCAATATATATGATACTTCCATTTCTCCCCTCCTGGGCCTTTGTGCTACTGCTTTCATACATTTTACTTTCCGTTATAAACAGCACACCATATTATTTTTTTGTTTAAACAATAAGTTAACTCTTTTATTCAAGTATAGTTAATATAATATTAGTTTCAGATGTACAACATAGTGATTCGACAACTATATATGTTATGAAATGCTCACAACATTAAGTGTATTACAGTATTATTGACTATATTCCCTACATTGTACTTTTCATCTTTATTTTATAATGGGAAGTTTTTATCTCTTAATCCTTTTCACCCATTTTGACTATATCCCCACCCTCTCTGCTTTAGCAACCATGTTTGTTCTCCATATTTATGTGTGTTTCTCTCTTTTTTATTGTCATTGTTTGTTCATTTGGTTTTTTTTAAGATTCTGAATATAAATGAAATCATATTATATTTGGATATTTAAATAGTAAGAAAAATCTTACATATTTACCTATGTAGTTACGAGTTCTAATGTTCTTCATTCTTTTGTGTGGATCCACCTTTCCATCTGGTATCATTTTCCTTCCACTTAAAAATATTTTCTTTAGCATATCTATAGTGTAAGTCTACTAGTGATGAATTCTTTCAGCTTTTGTATGTGTCAGGTGGTCTTTTTTTTTTTTTTTTTGCTTTTGTTTTTGAAAGATCTGGATATAGAATATTAGCTTGATAGTCAATGGGTCCCCTCTCCTTTCCACTGCTTTAAAGATGTTGCTCTACTGAGTTCCATTATTTCCAACAAGAGATATGTTCTCATTACTATCTTTGTTTCTCTATATGTTGTATGTGGTTTTTTTTTTTTCCCCCCCTTTGGCTGCTATAAAGATTTTCTCTTTATTGATGGTTTTGAGCAGTTTGATTATGATGTGTCTTCATGTAATTTTGTCCGTGTTTCTTGTGCTTAGAGTTTACTGACCTTTTTGGATTTGTGGTTTATTGGGTTTACCTGTTTGGAAAATTTTAGGGTATTATTTTTTCAAAATTTCTTATATTTCCTCTCCTTCAGGGACTCTAAGTACACAAATATTAGGCCACTTGAAGGGGTTACATGACTCACTGAGTTAAGTAGAGGCATGGGTTTTTTAGTCTGGGTTTTTTTTAACATGTGAAATACAGTTATAGCTTTTTAAAAAGATTTATTTACTTATTTGAGAGAGAGAAAGCAAGAGTGAGTGGGACAGAGGGAGAGAGAGAGAGACTCTCAAGCAAACTCCATGCTGAGCTAGGAGCTCAATGCAGGGCTTGATCTCATGACCCTGAGATCATGACCTGAGCTGAAACCAAGAGTGGGACACTTAGCCAACAACACCACCCAGGCACCCCAGTTACAACTTTTTAAATGTCTTTGTCTGCTAATTGTAACATCTGTGTAGATTATTGGTTTGTTTTGATTGATTGCGTTCTATCCCCAATACAGAACATATTTCAGACCTTTCAGACTCTTCTTAGAAGTCTATCCTCTTCCTGTGTGCTATCAACCCAAAGCGAGACTTTTGGGTTGGAAGCAGATACTTCTGAACTAAACTACTGATCAGTGTCACCCAGTTCTCATCTCTATCTTACTCTAGGCATACCATACCCCCTTCTATCCTTACCTTTCTATTGGGCACCTCTGTCCTGTCTATTTATTTACAATATTCTAGAGCAGCAGTTGGCCATCTGGTCCCTCCCCAATCATCCAGGCCATATGCCTCAAGAATTCCTTTTTACACAGCCCTGTGATGCCCTTGGCCTGCCTCTTCTACCTACTCAAGTAACTCCTTTACCACTAATTTAATTACCTATGTTTCCATTTATAGGATTTTACCTAGCCGTATGGCCTGCTGTCTCTGTCAATTCAAAAATAATATTGAGGTTGTCTGCAAGACAGTCAAGCTGCATTGTGACAGTGAATGTATGACAAATGCCACACATTGTGGTGAGTCTGAATTGTCTTATGATAAGCTTATAAATTTTTATTTAATTCTTTATTTTTAATTAACAATGATAAAATTTTTAAGTAATGATGTCACTGCATTATTTTTATTCATTCAGAGTCAAATCCCTAAATCTCTCTTTAAAAAAAAAAAAAGAGTTATTTATTTGAGAGAGAGAGCATGCAAGTCGAGGAAGGGGCAGAGGGACAGAATCTCAAGCAGACTCCCCGCTGAGTGCAGAGCCCAATGCGGGGCTCAATCCCATAACCCTGAGATCATGACCTGAGCCAAAACCATGAGTCATACACTTGAGACACCCAAGTACCCTCAAATCCCTAAATTCCTAAGAACTATTCCTTTGTTAAAAGTTAGATTCTCAATTACCTCATTAAATAATTACCCCCAAATGCAAACTTGTTCATATAGTGCATCACAGTTTGTAAACTGATATTATATGCATTACATCTCAGGTGCCCTTTGGCCCTTTGTTTTATAGGACAGAAAAAGATATATTTTTGTTTATTTTTACAAGTTATATTATAAGAGTAAAAGTGATGCTGATTTATAAAAAAGTTGTATTCGGAGCCTGAGAGTTTCTGTTCCCTAACCAGAAGCTGCTACCTTCTAATGGAAAGAGAGGGCTCTTCTATTCTTGAACTGCCCAACTCTGAACTTGTTCTTAATCCTAAGCTTTTCTGTCCAAAAACACTCAGGTGTTAAGTATTTTTCTGTATACTATGTTTTATTGGCACTAACTTGATGACTTCCAAAATGTGCTTGTGCACCCGGATGGCTGGAATATGAGTCCCTATCAATGATCTATGGTACATCAGAAATAACACTGCTATTTCTGTAAATACAGTGTTGCTTATTTTTCAAAACAGTTTTTTGGTTTTTTTTGTTTTGTTTTGTTTTGTTTTGTTTTTACAAATTCTATTACTCCTTCTCCCTTAGAGTTGGGGAGAAGAGGCATGTTTAATCTCCTTTTACAGGTGAGGAAAACTGTGACCAGAGGTGTTAAGTGCTGTAGCCTAGCACTCAAGTATCTTCTTATTTTGGGCTCTCAGCAAGCCTATTGCTTCTTCTTTCTTGTGACCCTTATTACCTCCTCCTCTGACCCTCACCACCACCACTAAAAATACTTCTATTTCTTCTGGAAAAGAAACCCAGCTGCACAATGCTCTGCAGTATACACAGTGGCACACTTGACCTTCAGGTAGTTGGAAGCTCTGGATGATTCCCTAAGTAAACCTAGAAATCTTAGAAATGAAAGTGAAATAAGCATCTGACTAACGTTTCTTTATCCCTTCTGCATTTTAAGACCTCAAGTATCATTCCCTTAATTTATTAAACATTCCACATTGGCATATCTCTCATACCTGGGAAATTTAACCTACATCCCAGATCCCTGCCCACATTTAAACAAAGAGCCAGAGTAGACATAGTGGGTTTTTTTCTGATTAGAGCTTATGAGTTATATGAACTGCAATATATGGGAGGTGGACCAAGCAAGGAATTGGTGGGTAGCTAGAGAAGGCATATCCAGATGAGGACTTATAACAGGGGGTGCAGTCATGGGCATCTGTGATGGCAGTAAGAACACAAGCACACTGAAGAAAGGAAGGAGGACACCTCATGCTCCCTCTGCATCTGAAGCAGGACAGGATGAGGTATATGAATGCCAGGAGTCACTGTAGATCTGCGCACAGTTTAGCTGAGTGTCTTCCAGCCTTGACTTTTTCTTGAGTACTGGGCAATCGGGCCTTGGGGACCCCAGGAATTATCCCAAATATAGTTATTCACACTATGGAAGTTTCTGAGTAAATAGCCACCTTTTCAAAAAAACATCCTTTTCTCCTTTTGTTGTTGCCAGCCATAGATTAGAGTTTGAGTTTGTCTCCTCTCTAAATGGTACTCATATATTTGCCGATTCTTAATTTATTTGACTGGGATATAGGACTGTCGACTGACAAAAAGCTGTACTAGCAGTCTTTCATTATCAAAACTAGTCTCTTCTTTGTTGATAGATGAAGAAGTATCTATAAGGAATACAGAAGGCTCATTCATGAAGGTATTAAAAGCCCGGAAGAAGAGCACCAGTACTGAGCTGACTATTGAGCCAGAGAAGGCATCCTCAGACAAAAATAGCGTCAGTCTAGCCTTTATCAATGAGCAGCTAGACTTCAATGATGAAAGTGATGTTATTAGTGCACTGAATTACATATTGCCTTATTTCTCAGAGGGAAATCTAGAAGATGTAGAATCAACATTATTACCATTTATTAAACTTCTGTTTTCAAATGTACAAGATGGAGACAAGCCCACAGGTCCCTTGACAAACAACACAGGGAGCCTATCTCTTAAACCTGGACCCAATAATTCAACTTACAAAAATAAACTGAAGAAACTCTACTTTCTGGAAAATTTGTTAGATGCAGAAATTCAAGAAAAAATTGATGAGGTGAAAAAAAAAGAAAAAATTGCCATGCTTATACATTCCGGTCTTTTCGGTCCCAAATTTAAACGCCAGA
Source organism: Mustela nigripes (assembly GCF_022355385.1). Taxonomy (NCBI): domain Eukaryota; kingdom Metazoa; phylum Chordata; class Mammalia; order Carnivora; family Mustelidae; genus Mustela; species Mustela nigripes. The sequence goes on from NC_081572.1 coordinate 17,282,901, forward strand.
TCTTTCCAAAGAAATTGGAAACTGCCCAAGCTCAGGAAGAGAGCCTCGCCAAGGCTGAGCATGTAGGGAAAAAGATGCTGAGAGTGAAAAAGGTCATCAAGGGCCCCAAGGGCCTACGGAAAAGGTACTTCAAAGAATTGCGCCGTCAGAGAAACCAGAAGAAACAGAATGCCCAGCCATTTGTGGAGAACGTGGCCAAAGAAAGAAGGCTCGGGAGACCATCTACAAGGGAGCTGGAGCAGCTTCACATGGCGCAGAGGCCCAAGAAATTAGTGGGGGACTCCTTCAATACAGAGCCTTCATTCATAAAGGAGCACAAGGCAGCAGTCTCTTCCTTCCTGAAACAATACTCGTTGGGCAGGCCTCCTGCCTCCACTGCTCCAAAATCCCTACCTGAGGTAAAAAACAAATCAAAAGACTTAACCTACACTATTTTTGTTTTAGAGGATGCAAATGCTAGAGTTAAGAATCTGAAGGCTCCCAGACCAGTCTCACATTCCGGAAAGAAGTACATCTTTCATAAACCTCACTCACGTGTGGTCCACAGAGAACCCAAGGCCAAACGGAATCGAAAATTCAAAAAGAAAAGTCCTCTCAGAAATATACTGATGCTGGCAAAGAGGCCTCCATTCTCTGCAGTCAGGAGCCTCATAAATTCCCCCTCACGGGGGGCTTTTTCATCTTCAGGAGAAATGAGTTCTCAGGAAAATCCTTTTCCGGAATTATTTACTCTTTCAGAACCTCTTAGGGAAAACACTACTGTGGAAAACACTACTACGCAGAATGTTTTTGAAGAGACGGTGCCAGAACAAACCCTCCCTGAATTCAGGAACCATGAGAATCTTCCCAGGGCACATTCTGCAGCCACCAGAGACAACTTTATGCCAACTGTTAAACAAACCAATGAAACACAATGGGAATACCACAACATGGGCACCGAATTGCCCCCGAAGTCCACAGAGTTCACTGTGTCGAAGCACTCAGCCACAGGGGATCTATTTGAAATTCAGCTAAACCAGCAGCTACGGTCCCTCATCCCCAACAATGATGTGAGAAGGCTCATTTCTCATGTTATCCGGACTTTGAAAATGGACTGCTCCGAGACCCACGTGCAACTGGCCTGTGCCAAGCTCATCTCCAGAACAGGCCTCCTGATGAAGCTTCTCAGTGAGCAGCAAGAAGTAAAGGTGTCCAAGGCTGAGTGGGATACGGACCAATGGAAAACTGAGAACTATATCAACGAGAGCACAGAAGTCCAGAGTGAACAGAAAGGGCAGGAGTCCAGTGAGGTGAGGAAAACTCCTGAAACATAGGATCTGGACTTTGAGTCAGTTTAGGAAATGCCATGAAATCGCCCAAGCCCGAAGACCAGGGGTGGCCTAGTCTGGGTCTTGTCTTGGCCAGGTAACGTTGGCTGAGACACATGACCTGCCACTTTGCTCATTTAGTGCCACTATCCCCAGGGTATATGAGGAGGGGACCTAACATACAAGATAAATAAATTTTTGAAGAAAATGCTGATGATAAGATTACATAACACCTTAGATTTGGTATGTTCCTTAAGAATCTGTAAGGCACTCATCTGAAAGAATGGGGTTTTAGAGTAGCTGAAGAATAGTTAGCTTTCCATCCTGTCTCTTTGTTCTCTAAAAAATAAAAACCTGTTCTTTCTTTCTTTCTTTTTTTTTTTTAGCTCACAAAAGAAGTTCCAGGTTATGGCTATAACAACAAACTCATCTTGGCAATATCTGTGACTGTAGTAGTGATGATTTTGATTATAGTTTTCTGTCTCATTGAGGTAAGGACAACCATTAATTCAGATTTCCAGAATATCTTCTATCTTTATAATTGATTCAGAACCCACAAATTGAAAATCAAAGCCACTTTCCCACCTACTACTACTTGATATTCCTCTTCAGTTTGGAGGACTGAAATCTGCTTTGTTCCTTTACTGCCAAGTATATTCCAGGGCATTTTAAAAGAACCCCCCACTGCCTGGAGATCTGTGGATTGTAACCAAGGCAACAAGCCATTAGACTGAGACATTAAGTTTAAGAAGGCCAGAGTTGACATGATAGTAACATTTCTTCAACTCAAAATTATGTCGATTCGATGTACTCACCCGTGAGTCTCAGACTGCCACTGATTTCTTTCCTTGGCTGAAATGATGACAGAGGAAGTCTCTCTGCCCTCCTGGAAGAAAGGACATAACTTACAGATAAAAGTGTCATCTTGTTGATTCATTAGATTCACTTAGCAGCTTTCTCCTCCACTGTGTAAGGTGTTGTGTGAATAGGTTCAGTTCAAACACTGAAGCCCAAATCCTGTAGCAGGCTACCTCAAAGTACGTCAGATTTATAGTCTGTTGCTGGAGCTTGCCTGTTTACCTTTCCTTCAATCCTTTAATGACTTCTTCCTTTTCCCAACAGGCGGGTGCTAACATTTTTTAAAGAATGATTGAACAAGTTGACAGTCTTGACTTATCCCACCAATCCAAACTCATTTACCTCGTTTACCTTTTCTACTGTCCTAGCAGGCCTCCGTCCCAGCCAAAGCCACCCCTCACCACCCCCTAGTCACCCCATGCCCATTCCTGCTTTGGTCTGTGCCTTTGCCCATCTGAAATTCCCTCTTAATTCGCTCTGCCTGTGGAAGTACCATGAGTCTCTCAAAAGTCAACACAAGTTCATCATTCTCCAAAAAGCCTTCCCTGAACTCTCCAGCCCTCCTGGTCCTAGTCCTTCTGTGAGATTTGTCACCATTTCTTAGGGTCCATATTGATGCATTCCCCTCCCCTGAAAACAATAATAAGGTAAACAACTTTTTAAAAGGCAGCTCCCCAAGAGAGAAACACCAAACATCAAAACATGGAGCACAGCAGAGCTATGTAAGCATCAAGTGGCTTCCTGGTTTATCAGACTTAAGTAAAAATGGACTGGATATATGAACTGCTAAAGAGAAACATGTCTGCCTGCAGAAAGGTTGGTCAGTAGTAAAAACATAGAAATGGTGAGGAAGAGCCCACCATGGGCCGTGCCCATCCTAGGCTTCCCCAAGAGTAGACATGGCCCCTCAAGCAGCATATGAGCGTTAAGCCCACTAGTGTGGCTGTGCCTCTTGGGGAGATGGATGGATCTGGCTACTTCAGTCCTTTCTGTCAAACAGTGGATTCAGCTGTTACTTTCCTTCTAATTCTCTTCTCACCAAGTAGCCTTCTAATTGTGTTTCAGTGCGCCATGGAGGCCAGTGTCCCCGGGAGCTAGTTCCCAACCATGTAGACACAGATGCCCTATCTGCGGAACAGATATATTTCCCATTGTCAAGTGATAACCCGGCATTCTGATTTTGATCCATCCTGGGGCACTGATAAAGTGAGATTGCCTCTATAGGAAGAAGTGAGTTTGCTTTTGTTAAGGACAGAGTCTGACTGCTGAGCCCAGGAGTCTAGGAACTGGCATGGGGTCAGCTTACCAAGGTCTCTGGGAAGATATATCACTGGCCATTGTCCAGTATCTGTATCTTCAGGTGGCCTGTGGCTGAAAGCCAAAGCTTTCAGGGAAGTTCTGTAAATTCTTATTGCTGTTTTTAATTTCTATGTAGTTTAGCCTTTTGCTTGTATTTATGTGGTTGCATTATTTCCTCTCCTTATTTTGATGATGCGCTTTTTGAGGACGGAGACCATGCAGTGCTTTTCCTGTAGTAGACAATAATGGCGTTCAAAGGAAGAGAGATGAGGCATTATGTCGACTTCACAATGAGCAATAAGGCAGCCTAATATTTATTTGAAGTAGCATACAGAATCCAGCAATAGACAGACCCATGTGTTCCTAGGACTTTTGAAACGTTACCTTTTAGTATTCAAATCAGTGGAAGAAAAGAAGTAAATGGTAATAGAACAACTGCTTGATTATTTAGGAGGAAAATAATAGCAGAGCCTCATTTCTCACCTTAAACATATTTCAGTAAATGTAAAAAAAAAAAGAAAAGAACCCATAAAACTGTTAGAGGAAAACAGAAGCAATATTTTTATCATCTTGTGGTGGGAAAGAGCTTTATGATTTGACACCACGAGCAGAAACCTTTGATAGATTTGATCATCTTGTCTGTGACACCATTAGCAAACTTGGCACTGATCTATGCCAAGCATAGGAAGAATTTCCCACACCCGATTTAATCCCCACAACCCTGTGAGGATGATATTGCCATCCTTCTTTGATACCTAAAAGGGAAATCAGCTTAAGGCCCCAGTGGCAAAACCCAAGGCAGAACCCCATTTCGCCTGACTGCAAAGCCTGTGCTCCGGTTCCACCATTTTGTCTCCTTAAAGATGAAAACACTGACAAATATTTAAAACATTGAAATTCAGTGAAAGCCACTAAAAGGATTAATATATTTCTATAAATCAACAGGAAGACCAACAATCCAGGGGGGAAGGGGGCGAGGACTATGAAGAATGATGGGCAAGGACCATATCTGCCAGTCCTCATGCCTTCTGGGATGTGGGTCTTGTTAATGAGGCCTTTGCTGCCTCTATACTGTTTTCTTCTATACTCTTATAACATTTGTTTTTATTTACATTTTTGAATATGTGTAGAATCTGTTTTGGTTTGGGGGATGGTTGAGGTAAGGGATCTAACTTTTTTCACCCCCTGCATAAAGATCCAGTTAATTTAAAATCTTTTATTGAACGATTCATTCTTTCTTCACTGATCTAAAATACTATTTTTTATCTAGACTCAATCCAGTTTCTTTCCCTGTACCAGTATCACACTATGTACTTAATTCCAGTTGCTTTATAATAACATATTTTGATGTCTGGTAGGGTAAGCTCCTGCTCTTTTCTTCTTTTTCTCTCATTTTGTAGCTAGGCTTGCATATTTTCTCCACCAAATGTCTTCCGACCAGTTTTTGTTGTTGTTGTTGTTGTTGTTGTTTTTTAAAGCTATCTTGGGATTTGAATAGGATTACTTTGAATTTATAGGTTAATTTGAGGAGACCTGACATCTTTGCAATATTCTAGGAAGATGCTATCTCTCATCACGTATTCATTTCTTCTTAATGTCCTTCAGAAGAGTTTTAATATTTTCATCTCATAGGTCTTACCCATTCTTTGCTGTAAGTTTACTCCTAGGTACCTGATGCCTTTTAATGATAGTGTAAATGGGATCATTCTTCCATTCACTGATTAGCTATTTATGGAATGTAGGATCACTATTGTGGTTTGCATGTTGAGCTCTCCATTTTGTATCTAGCCATCTTATTGACTTCTCATACTTAAGTAAAATTTTAGTCGATTCTCTTGGGCCACTTGGGTTGTTCATAATTTCATAGGTAAATATGTTTTGTTTCTTCCTAATACTTCATTTTTCCTACTGCATTGATTAGGACCTCCTCAACAATGATGAATAGTAGCCAGAATAATGGGCATCCCACTCTTGTCCTTGACTGTAAAACAATGCTGCTGCTTAGGTTTCTGGTAGATACTTTTCTTTTCCTTCTTCTTAGAATTTGTATTAGGAATTATCTGTTGAATGTCATCTAAAACCACCAATAAAATGTATTGCCAGCTGCACACAAGATCCCAAGTTAGGTATTGTGGAAGAGCAGAGGACTATTAAGCAAACAGAATTCCGGTCCTCAAAAAAGTTATCCTCTCATTGGCTAGATAAGACCTAAAATACAAAGGAATGAAAAAGATCTGGATGCAGTGGTCATCGAGATGGGTAACTGTGATCATGTTTTCTTCCAAAACAGATTTATTCTCATAGAACAGCATCAGAGGAAGGTAAAGAAGGAAACTCAAGGTAAATAATAGTCTGGCAGTTGTTAAAGTAGAAATTTAGAACTAGATTTTAGAACTCCTCTCTATTTCAGTTCCCTTATTTTACTCCCAGGACACCACGAAAGGCAGAAAGAACATTTATTTGGCCTAATGCTTTTCCTGGATCCAGCAAAATTAGCTCCCCAGCCAAACCTGAGTTAGGAGGAGACTGGCACAGAGCATCTGCTGGTCACCAGTCTTTTTTTTTTTTTTTTTAAGATTTTATTTATTTTATTTGATAGATAGAGGTCACAAGTAGGCAGAGAGGCAGGCAGAGAGAGAGGGAGGAGGAAGCAGGCTCCCTGCCAAGCAGAGAGCCCGATGCGGGCCTCGATCCCAGGACCCTGAGATCATGACCTGAGCTGAAGGCAGAGGCTTTAACCCACTGAGCCACCCAGGTGCCCTGATCACCAGTCTTTTTAAAAATGAGGGTGGTATGGGGAGGTGCTGGTTCCTGCTGGGAGTGCGCATCAGGCCTTCTCAGAGGCTCCAGGGAAAGGGTAGGGAGGGCCACAAAATCTTGGGCAAAGAGGGCTAGTCTTCAAGGCTGATGGAAGGCAGAATATATGACTCCTTCCTATAAAGTGGCAGGAAAACTTCCCTCTTCCTCCTCCTCCTCCTCCTGGCTTTCAAGTCCCCACTCACCATTCCCTTTGTACAGGCCCCATAGAATTGTAACTAGGAGAGGCCTTAGATAATAGTTTGTCTCTTCCTTTTATAATAAGGAAATGGAGAAGAAGCAGGGGAAGGTAAATTGTCCCATGGTCATACTGCTAGTGGAGTGTCAGAAGATGACTCCTTTCCAGCTGGGCACTCCCTCTCTGACTACACTGCCCGTGGGCTGCGAGCTACATTTTATGTCACAACTCAGTACACACATACCGTAGAGACCTGAGCAGTTTCTAAGACAAACTTACCATACGCTCTCATTTTTTCTATACTGTTTGTATTCAAAAAGAATATTTTGTGTTTTAGTGCTGGTTGTGACCTTTAAGCTCATTTCACGACTCATTCATCAGTGACAGCCTACAGTGTGAAAGGCAGTGAGCTAGATAACTTTGCTGGTTGGACTCGGGCATTTTCTTGGTGCAATTCAACTTGCAGGATAAAGCAACTAGGAACATAGAAGCACCTCTCCTTCCTGCTCCCCAGCAAATGATGCCTATGAGACTGAGTGCATTGGGGCCCACTGTAAAATGCTTCTGGAGAGAGTAAGGTGCTTTCTCTGTGCAGTTGCCCAGTTTGTTCACTGCATGAGGGCACTTGGCCAAGGTCCCAGGTGAGCGGGATGAAAATCCTGCCTGCATTCCATGTCGAGCCACATGCAAAGATCTCCCCAGAGACATTGTGGGGCTGTTATGGATAGATGTGGGAAAATTCTGGAAGCCCAACATGCTTGGGATTATTTTCAAGATCCCAGATCTGTAGTGATTTTGCTTCCTGTGATTCTGGATGGAGGTGTCCTAATAAGACCAGAGATACACGTTGTGAGAGTTATGGAATACGGCATGAGTCACTAATTGTGCATATATTTCCTCCAAGGGGCTTCTTTCGGTCTCTGCTGCGGAAGAGATGCTCATCCGAAAATGAGAATCAGGTAAATCTGAGCAGGATAAAGCCCCATGGCTGCAGAGAGCACGGGAAATGCAGAATTAACATCATCCTTTCTGTTTTCTAGGAGGGCTTTTTCTGGAGAAGGCGGCCACTTTGGCTTCGGGACATGTACAGACCTCTCAATGCCACACGCAAGAAAAACATGGCACAGAAGTTACATGACAAGGATTCTTCTGATGAGGATGAGATTTTCAACAAGGAACCAGGGTACCTGATTTACGGTTCTTATATCAAATGAGGAAACTATGGAAAGTTGAACTGTCCCTTTGCAGAGTAAAAGCCTTTGGCATTCTTCTCCTTTTTGCAGAGAGAAAAGTGAAGCCACAGCAGAGAAGACTCAGGCCACAGATTCGACTGCTGAAGAGCTGGGTGAGGAGAGTGAGACCGCCGCAGAGACCGTCACCGAGTGAGCCCAGCCTGCCTCAGGCCGCCTACAGAGTTTATTTTCTGATATTGGCTTCTCAGCATTGCCTGTAAAATACTTATTTTTCTCATATTAAAATGTATAAGTTCATAACCAATTCTAGCCACGTGGTAAGGAATAAAAATGGAACCAGTTAAACATGTATTATTGAGAGAACAGGGACCACAGGCACAAGGAGCAGGACTGAAGCTAGAATCCCTCGTGGGTGCCGGCGTCCTGGAGCCGCGCGGGCAAAGGAGGATGAGTAGTGGTGTCGCTCCCTCATTTCCCTGAGCAAATCAGTCTCTGGAAACTGGAAAACATATCTTCAGGGGGTGTAGACTGGGTAATTAAATCAATGAGCAGTTTATTCTGGTGCTCTCTTCCCTGGCTCACCAAATATCAGTAACTCACAACACACTTGACCTCTTGCCCAGAGAAGATCATCTATTTCTGGCGCCTCCCGTAAGGGCTTTGGCATTGCCAGAATATTTGAATCACTGAGCCTAGCTCCACGGCAGGCCTAAACCCTAACTTCCTTCCCAAGTGCGCAATCTCGTGCACAAAATGTGTGCCCTGTCTTGGCAAATTGAGGGTTCTTCACCCTTCGAAGGGAGTAGATAATTCACATTGGGGTTTTTTTGGTTTGTTTTCTTACAAAAAAAAAAAAAAAATCCCAACCCTTGGGTAGCTGGCAGGGAAGGGCTGAAGGCTAGGGTAAAGAAGAACATGTGAGAGCAGTAATTACCCAAGACTGCCCTCCTCAGGCCTTGATTGCAGAAAACATAGTGTTGGGGCCACTTACCCATTCGCATGTACAGCCCTCATACCGCCCTCGCGTCTCCTGACCCCACTGAGGGTCAGATGTGCGCTGCTTGGCTCTCTCCAGCACAGCCCAGCACCAGACCTACCACCACCTTCCTCACCAACACCGATCATAGCTGCATGATTCCAGGGGATAACGCGGTGCAATCTTTGGAAAAGGCAAGAATTCCTCCACTCCTGCGATGCCTGGGTGGTTCGGTCAGTTAAACGGTCAACTCTTGGTTTCAGCTCAGGTCATGATCGATGTCCGTACACGTAACTGGTGCTAATCACTGTGGGGGCTGGCGCTGGTGAACATCGGGGCCTGGGGGACTGCATTGCTAGCTTTCCCGTGACTTTACCAGTTGGTCTCCATAAATCCAAAGCTGCTGCTGTCCCTAAAAAGATTGCTGAGGTCACAGCAGCGCCCCAAAGTCCCCAGCCAGGTGATTAGCGGGGAGCATGGAGTCCCGCGTGCAGCCTGCGCATCTGTCCCTGCAGACGAGGACAGAATGGCTTCCAGCTCCTCGTCACTTCCCAGATTTCACACAGGTACGCTGTTAAGTGGCAGAACTCTGCTGTCAAGGGAATCTGTGAAACCTGGTTCGTGGGCTTCCAGCACTTTAAGGGAGGCTAGGGTTCTACTAAGGATGTGGCCCAGAGCTGCTCAAAACTATGTTTGTGTTTGTTCAAGTCTTCACAGGCCAAGCCAGGCTGAATGAAGACGAGGGCTCGGAGGAGGCTGGTTAGCATTTAGAGAAAGAAAGAATCCATCGCCCTCTTATGCTCACCAAACTACTGAAGTAGGGCAAAGAGAGCCGGGAGCTGGCGGAAGCTGAGGTTCTCTGGCTTTGTCAGGACTGCAGGTCAGCAGGGATTTGAGGGCGGGAGGGCAAGGCAGGGCAGGGCAGACTGAAGATGACCAGAAGGCTCCGCCAGGTTCTTACCATTGGGAGTCCCAGAGGGTCACACTGGCTGGTGGCCGCCCCCATGGAAGACGGGGCCTCTCGGTCCTGGGGCACACCAGGCATGACCAGCTCTGGTCCTAGTGGGGGTGAGATGTTGCTGAGCCCTGGGGGATGGTGGTAGAGCACCCCTGGGGGTGGAGGTGGGGAGCACCCTCCTTCAAGAAGAGGAGAAGTCCTAGAGGCCTGAAGCGGAAGCGGAACCGTGCTTCAAGGTAAGGCTTTCTGCATTCCAGGGTAGTGCTGGAGAGGGGTCTGCCACCACACCATGGACGGTTCCAGCTTCCAGGGCCAAAGGAAATTGAGACTTCAACCTGTGAGCAGCATAAAGACTTCACGTGGATGTGGGCAACACCCCAGAATGGTGGAGCCACCAAACAGGAGCCTGGCTCCCTGACACGTGATCCACCAAACCAGCCCAGACTGCCGTGCTTAACCAGATGATTACACGAGAGAGCAATAAGCTTCTTTTTATCTACCACATGGCTATGTTGGGTCTCTACTGCCTAATGTGAAGGAGCCTAATGAAGGAGTGAGTATGTGTACTGGGTATCCCTCGCCACCACAATGCTAACTGAGAAACCATCCCCAAACCCAGTGGACTGAAACACCAGTTCTTGCAGGATGGCCAGGACAGCTGTACCGGAATGTTCTGCCAGCTGGGCCAGCGCCGCCTCTCACTGCTGGTCTGCAGATCCGCAGGGCTAGCTCTTTGCCACCTGTGTTGGTTCTGGGGCCCAGGCTATAAGGACTACCAGAAGAAACCATAATAAAAGGCCATAATAAGAGACAGAAACTTCATCAGGCCTCTTCAAGCCCAGACCGAGTCCTGGTTTAGAGGTTATGTACCAAGGCCCCGTTCCTCTAGGTGTTCTCCCTAAATGGAGCAGAGGGAAAGACAGCGCATCAGTGTGAAGGCCCCACCGCAGTTCTCTATTAGGGGAGGAACCCTGACAAGGCAAGAATCACATCTCCTTCCTCTCCCCAGGGCCTAGTACCAGACCCTGCTCGTAGTGATGACTCAGGGATCTTACTGGGTGAATGTTAGACCACTTCTTCATTCTCCACATGTGATTTCCTTATGAAATAAACTGACCTCCTACAGGTCAACATATGTGCTGTGAGTTTGCCCCAGAAGCTGCAAAGAGACTATGCCACTGGGAGCTGGGATTTTTACATAAATTTGTCTACACTGAATCCCGTATCCACTGGCTTCCAAAGGAACCTCCAGAAGAAAGGGCCTCTACAAGTTAAACATCAAAACGGGGTAGTGAGGGGCGCCTGGGTAGCTCAGCTGGTTGAGCGACCAGCTCTTGGTTTCTGCTCCAGTCATGATCTCGAGGTCCTGGGATCAGCCTGCATGGAGCTCCACACTCAGCGGAGAGTCTGCTTCAGGATTCTCTCTCCCTCTGCCCCTCCTCCACCCAAATAAATAAATCTTTAAAAAAAAAAAAAAAAAAAAGTAGTGAAATTTCTTTCTCTGGAATCCTTTTGAAACTAGAAAGATTCTCATTGCCTGAAACATCCTAAGAGGGAGGCATTTGCATGGACTTCGGACAGGGAATCTGCATGGACTTCAGATAATTTGAAGAACAATGAGATTCACCATCACAGCCCCCAGGGCTCCACGGGGCATCCGGCCCCTCTCATCATCTCTTTCGCCAGCTCTCTGGGCAAAAGCAGGTGCTTTTGCTTAATTGCTGCCTTTCCCCACAGACTTCACACTCCAAAGGAGAACCATTTGAAGAGAGCCAGGATGAACCCCAGAGAATCCCACCATCGCTACTGAATTCCAGGGACAGGGCATGTGGGTTGAAAGTATATTTTAGGGCAGTGACTCATGATAAATTGCTTCCTCCAGTCCCTAAATGGGACTATTCAATGTCAAGCTATCTCGGGCTCGGGCTGATAAAAGCAGACGGATAGGGAACCTAGTGTTGTTGTGAGCTGTTGGTCAGCATACATGAATATAAATACGGCTTGTGTAACTTAACCAAGTTCACAAAGACACATCACTTGTTGTTCTTTATGTTCCAAGTGAAAGCCAACTAATAGGCTTTAACCAAAAATGTCATACAATGTATCAGCTCATATACCAGGGAAGCCTAAGCGCTGGCTGCATCTAGGGCTCAAACAGCATCATCTTCTCCCCATCTATCCCTCAGTTGTGCTTTCCTCTGGTTCCAGGATTTGAGGGACACTGATGTAGAAGAAAACCCATCCTTAAAGCTTGGACACCGTATGTGGGAAGAGGAGACTCTGATTGGCCCACCATGGTCACGTGCAAATGTGAGGTCAGGCCTTAAACCAGTACCTAAGTCCAGTTAAAGTACAGAGACTGAATTGAAAGTTGAGAGGGAGGTTGTCTTACTGGGAGATAAGGAGGTGAGGTGATAATGGAGAATCAGAGGCTGAAGCCAGATTTAAGGAACACCCACAGATGCGAATGTAAGTAAAACACAAATTCACTTAGGAGCAGGAGTCCATGATAATTTGGGGTCCTGAAGTATTTTTTCCCAATTAGTAGGTCCTAAAGGTATAACTACTATCATTAGGAGGTCCAAAGACTCTTCTGTTTTTTAATATTCGATAGGGATTCTTAACTGCAGATGTGGTCCAGCAGAGAGAGAGAGTAAAGAAAGCAAAGAAGAGAAGGGAACCAGGAAAAGGCCAACCCAGGAAGCAGCGAGGGAAGATTCCAGGGTGAAAGCTGTGGGACAGGTCGAGAAGAGAGCTGGAGCGCAGGGGAGGACAGAACCCAGACAGAGGGCCACGCCAACAATATTTACATAGTCACAGTTCTGTTAACACTACCAGTGTTAACCAGTTAACAAGTGATGTGTCTTTGTGAACTTGGTTACGTTACAGAGTGATGTAACCAAAAAGTGACGTAACCAAACCCCAAGAATGGTCTGGGTTGTTAAAGAACTACTTGTCTGTGTTACTAGGAGGAAGTCTGCTGACAGTAACTAAAATGGGTAAATCAAGAGCTAGAAGCACAGGACAGGTGGAGATAAGCACCAGAAGATTCAGCCAGAAATAACCAGCCCCAGTGAGCTGGCTCAGAAGGGTGGGCGGGGGGGGGGGGGGGGGGGGGAAAAAAATTTTGGGGGGGGTTTTTTTTCTCCTTTTTTTTTTTTTTATAATTTTTGAGGTGTAAACTTTTTTTTTGATATTGGGTTG
>NC_081572.1:17296090-17296660 GCF_022355385.1 Mustela nigripes
CCTTCGGCTCAGGTCATGATCTCAGGGTCCTGGGATCGAGTCCCGCATCAGGCTCTCTGCTCAGCAGGGAGCCTGCTTCCCTCTCTCTCTCTGCCTGCCTCTCCATCTACTTGTGATTTCTCTCTGTCAAATAAATAAATAAAATCTTTAAAAAAAAAAAAAAAAGGGCTCTCAAAAAATAAGAAAAAAAGAAAGTCTCTCCAGTGCTCAGAGAGCAATTAAAAGCAGAGATCTGATTGGATTGGGAAGATGAGAATTAACTTGAACAATAATATAGTCAGTCATCTTTTTCTTTTAAACATTTTATTCATCCAGGTGATGAGGGAGCAGGAGGCTGGCTGAGGACAAAGCAAGAGCTGGCGCCTGCAGCCCCCCTTTCCATCCACTCCCCTCCATAGGTGTAGCATTCCTCAGGCACCCCTGACTGCCCACCCCTCACAACCCGGGGCGGCCGCATCTCTGCCTGCCCACGGGCCCTGTCCCCGTGCTTTAATAAACCACCATTTTGCACCAATGACGTCTTAAGAATTCTTTCTTTAGTCGTCGGCTCCGAACCTCCTCACCCCACCT
>NC_081572.1:17296760-17377244 GCF_022355385.1 Mustela nigripes
CCACTCCCCTCCATAGGTGTAGCATTCCTCAGGCACCCCTGACTGCCCACCCCTCACAACCCGGGGCGGCCGCATCTCTGCCTGCCCACGGGCCCTGTCCCCGTGCTTTAATAAACCACCATTTTGCACCAATGACGTCTTAAGAATTCTTTCTTTAGTCGTCGGCTCCGAACCTCCTCACCCCACCGAACCTGACTTAGGTTCTGGGACTTCATCACAGGGACTCCTGGGTGGTGCATGCGGTTAAGTGTCTGCCCTTTGGCTCAGGTCATAATCTCAGGGTCCTAGGATTGAGCCCTGAATCTGCTCCCTTCAAATCCTCTCTCTCAAATAAAATCTTTTAAATAAATAAATTTTTGTAAAAAGAAGCAAAAAGAGAATTTATTCATCCCTTTGAGAGAGGAGCAAGAGAGCATGAGCTGGGGGAGGGGCAGAGGGAGAAGGGCAAGCAGTCTCCCCGCTGAGCAGGGAGCCCATTGTGGGCTGGACCCCAGGACTGACCTGAACTGAAGGCAGACGTTTAACCAACCCAGGTGCCCTACAGCTGGTCATCTCCACATGCTTACTGCAGGCCAGAAACCATCCTAAGTATATTATCTAGCTTAATCTACACATCAATTGATATTTCCCCCAATTTACAGATGAGAGAATGCAGGCTCAGATAGTGTGGGGGAATTTACCTGAAGGCACACACCCTGGCCCCTCTGCCTGAGGCTAAGGGGCCTCAGGGTGTTCTGACTTCTCTTTTCTCATCATCAGTTAAACTTAGAAGAAGTTTCTATCTTCGGTACTACCTCAAGGGGCCTGTGAAAACCACTGACCGTGGCAGTGGTCTTAGCCCCACACTTGCTGGGTTGTCTGCCCCGCATATCGTAGGGAAGGCCGAGGGAACAGTATGTGCTGGTGTTCAAACCGAAGCATTCCTGGCTCCAAACCCCACTTGCTCTGCCACTGATCTATGCCAGCCCTCCAACTAGAATTAGAGCTGGCTGACAGCCCTTCCTCTACCATTCATTAACTAGTAGTGTGGCCAAGTTACTCAGCTTCTCTTAAGTCTGTTTTTGGTGGTTGATGAGGACAAATCACAGTTCCCACCTGGCACACAACAGAAGCATTTGCACAAATGTTAATCCCTTATCCCTCAGCTCCTAAATTAAGGCAGATTCTTATATTTTCTTAAGCTTCGGATCCATACTGAGGGCAGGGCACAGGAGAGGTGGTCAAGCCAAAGTTCTTGGACCCCATCCCAGAGTGACTCCAGGGTAGGAGAGCGATTCAGAAATCTACACGTGGGACCTGTCCCCAGGGAATTCAGACGACTCACAGTTCTCCTGCCTTTTTTCGTAACTCTGCATTGTGCTTGAAATCTAAGCAGACAGACCAGTGGTGTGTGAGCTGCGTTTTCAAATGTTTCAGCCCTTCCTACACTGGCCTCCAGCTGGGTCTGTGCCTCCTCCCTTTCCCCCTCACCCAATCTGTATCTCCCCACCTGTCCCAACCGCCTCCCCTTCCTCTGTTCTTACCTCCTAGCTTCCTCTCCACCTCCCTGCAGCACCGCACGGGCACTGTCCCTTGAGCTCAGCCCGCATTCCTACCCACCAGCCATTTCTCTGCCAGTCTCTTCACCTGCAGTGCTCTTTCCTCTTATCCACCTGGTAAGCTCAGATACAAGTTGCCTCGTCCAGGATAACCTTCAAGCCCTCTTCCCTAGCACCACAGCAAGTTGCATGTACCTTTATTACTGCTCAAATGAAATGGTAATGTGAGATTTTTTTTTTTTTTCCCGGCTGGAGACTACCTGGTGGACTCACGGCCCATGAATGGTGGCAGTGTGCACCAGAGCAAGATGAAGAGAGGAAGACAAGCCCTTGACTTTACAGAGGAGCCAAAAGGCCTGGGAAGTAAAAGACCAGGAGATGGGGGTTCCTGAAAAGGCAGACAAGAGATTATATGTGGGGGTTCCCACAGCTTTTTCAGACAGCAGCTGTGCAAAAATTCATTGGAAGAACTGAGGAATGTTGCCGGCTCCATCTGGGGGAGGGCATGCTTGTGTCAAGACACTGATGCTCTTGCTGTGCTATTTTAACAAGAAACACTATTCTTTTGCCTAGGAAATGGGATTTCCCTAGTAAATTCCTTACTTTCCACCCTGTTTAACACCAAGAGAATACTTTGCCTCTATGTCCTTATCTCTAACTTCCTCCTTGATGATCAACCATACTGAATGCACTCAGATTCATCTAGTCTAAAACCAGGAAGAGGTGGTTCTCACTCCTGGAAAGAGAATTACTGAAGGGGCAGCCCCCACACACTCAAGTGCCATATCTCCAACAGCTGATTTTATAAATAGAAACAGGCACTGGGACCCTGACCTTCCCAGGAAGACCAATGGAGCCCCTGACCCAGATCACTGGAGCTTGCTTCCAAGAACTGTGCTGTTGCTAGACCAGCCCTGTAGATACTCCTTAAGTTCCCCTGGACCTGCAGGTAGTACCTCTCCACCCGGGCACTCACCCCACACTCAGGCTCTAAGCTCCCATTTGACCAAAGCCTGCAGGTGTGAAGTATCAGAAGCAAAAGACACCCAACACACACACACACACACACACACACACACACACACACACACACTTCTGAGTACATCTGAAAAAGAAATGTCAACTCTATCAAGGAAAGCAAATGAAGAATACCTGGCTAGATGAGAATATCCGGACTCTTGAACTTCCTGCCTTAGGGCTGATAAGCAGGTTACAGGAGAAAGCCCTGGGGACCTAAAGGCTCCCTCGGTAAAAGGTGTGATCAAAACATGTATGCTTTTCCCCAGAGCCTCCAGGCGGGAAGCACCACCCGCGCTGATGCCCTCAGGGAGGCAAAACTAGGGTAGGCTATTGGTCCGATTTTACAAGTGGGAGCCTTCCCACAGCAGGCCAAGAGACAGTCGCAAAGTTGCACTGACCGTGCTGTGGCCAGGCGAGGTCAGGAACCCAGAAGCCAGGATCTAGATTGACACAGACGCTGCTGGAGGCGGACAGGAGGACACGTTCCGCCCGACGCTGGTGACCTCGCCTAGTGGCCCCACCTCTTCGCGCGCACCTGGGGTCCTAGAGTTGCGAGCCTCCCAGATCGCTCACCTGCTAGATGTTTGGCAATTTGGGCTTGCGGGAGCGCTGGCCCCGCCCCCACGGCTCCTTCAGCCCTACGATTGGCTCCGTGGGCTAGGGGCGGGACCGGGCGTCCAACCGACGTGATTGCGTCAGGCGCCGCGAGAGTCGTTTCCTGTTGTCAGTGGCGGAGAGGCCGCAGCGTCGGGTCGGAAGCTGAGAGGCTGCTGCGGCCAGGAGTGCTCCTCGCCACCTCCCCGCTCCCTCTGGTGAGTTAGCGGTCGGGGGCGAGGAGGGCGAGAACGGGCGTCGGGGCCGAAACGCGAACGGGCGGTGGGCCACCAGCTCTGTCCGTGGTCCCAAACCCCTTGTTGCCTTGAGACTGTCCTGCTTCAGAGCCCCTTCCCTTCCCGGTCTGAGCCCCGCACCCCACCCCACTCTGACCTGACCCTTCAGCCCGCACAGCCACTGCTGACCCGTCCTCTCCATCTTCTCCCGCCCGGGACCGAGCCCAGGCCTTACCCCCACCCCCTCATCCCTGGTGTTGCGTAAATGCGGCCACACTCTTGACCCCCACAGTAGCCCAGTTCCATCCCCCAGCGCAGCCACATCCCTCCGCTTCCCTCACCCCTCACCCCCTTTGACAGCCGCAGTGTTCCACGCTAACCTCCTCTGATCCCCACCATTTCTGGTTTTCCCCTTTTCTGGCTCAGCTTTCTTATCCCAGTCTCCCTGCTCAGCCCCCCAAATTCTGCTCACCCCACCTCCACCCACCCTCATTTAATACCTACCACAAAAGCAGACGCTCTGTTGAGCTCACCCCCTCTTCTTAATAACTCTGACCTCAGCCCTATACTAAGTTTTACATGTATTTTCGTGTCCTCACAGACACTCAACCCCTAACTTCAGAGCCCACCACATCCTTTCTTATCACCTCCAGCCATCCTGAGGACCCCTCATCCCTAAGTCTTTGCTAAACTGCCCCCAGCTCTTGCCTCCCCGGTTACCACCCCTACCCAGTGTTACTAAAATGAGGTCTCCTTGTCCCCATTTCTTCACCACAACTCTGCACCCATTCTTCCCTTGACGTGGTTCCCATTTGATCAGAGAACGTAGAGCAGTCCCCTGCCAACCCCGCCTGCTTCCCCTCAGCAGCCAAATCAGGGTGCTTTCTCAGAGCTGGGCAGTTGCCGAGCAGCTGCATGGGTGCAGGGCCTCCGAAGGTAAATAAGAAATAAGTGTGGAGGAGGGGAGATCCACCTCCTGTGGTTCAGGGGTTTTTTCCCTGGATGTCTGGTCCCCTGTACCTGTTGTCCTCAAGGGTTGTGTTTTTAGCATTCATATTACATTACTTGTGTTGGCTGCTGGAATGGTAGGTATCATCCGAATACGTGGAAGGTGAGGGATGGCTACTCCATCAGACTGGGACAGTGGAGACTTACCACTTCCTTTTGGATGGTAATCTGTAGAAACTCAGAGGCTTCCACTGTGTGGGGTTGGCTCTGGTCACAGAACCATGTCCATAAGTGTTGTCCTGGCACTTAGAAGGGACCCTTACGTAGTGCTCCCCGCCAGCCAGAGCTGGTTGCAGATTAGTCCCAATACGGAACACAGGGAAACAGTACCAGAGGTGATGTTACATGTTGTGAAGAGTGTAGGTGAGTGGGTCCTGGGGAGGCTGAAGAATTAGGTGGATTCAGAGGCTGTTGAATTGCTACCTCTTTTTGCCGGTACTGTCCTTGATTTTTGACCATTTTGGTGACCCATGAACTTAAAGAGCCAAGTTATCTCAGTAACTAGACCTTCTTGAGACACCCAGGCCCCACTGTTAGTATTTATGATCTCCTGGGCTTTTTGGGTGCACATCCCCTCTTATTCTGGTGACCACACTCCAAAGGATTGGCCGTTTTGCAGCAATTGTAAGGGGCCCCAAAGAGGACCCATTGTCTTTGCTTGCCATTTATAGTCTCGCTTCTTTGAAAATTGAATTCCCTTCTACCTTTAGTAAGGTGTGATATATCTACAGGGTTCACAGCCTATTGGCAGCTTGGTATGATGGGCAGAATTCCACAGGGGCCCTCCCACTGAAAAGTTGCATACCCCAACTTCTTACAGTCTGGAGTGGAGATACCTGCCCTGAGCCTTCTTATTTTACTCATCTGTTCATTCAGCAAGTGTATTTTGAGCACCACTGTGGGCTATGCACTGTTCTGGGCACTAGAAATGCAATGGTGAATGAGTTGGGGCAAAGTTTCTGCTTTCATTCATTCAGAATTTGGTCCCTGCTGGAATCCTAAGGGATGTGGGACAAGTGTCTGACTCTTGGTTTCAGCTCAGAACATGATTTCATGGGCCGTGAGATTGAGCCCCTCACTGGGCTCCATGCTGGCCAGGGAGCCTGCTTAAGATTCTCTCTGTCTCTCCCTCTGCCCCTCCTCCCACTCATGTGCACTCTCTCGCTCTCTTGAAAATAAATAAATAAATCTAAAAAAAAAAATAAGAATATGGGGGAAATGTGTGTTGTAGGGGAGGAGGGAGAGAGGAAAGAAAGATACCCAGTGTTCATACACTTCACATTTCTGGCCTCACCCACTAGCCTTTAGACTGAGAATCACAAGCTAGAAGTTTCTTGCCCTCCAGCTGGTATTCATTTGCTTCAAAGGCCTAGTCGCCTTCACCCCTAGACACACACACCCATCCCACCCTTCACAGGACCCTTGTCCAGAACTCCCAAGTTTCTTCAGGTAGAGGGAGGTGCTGTTCACTCACTCAGCACTCACATGTCTGGAGGATCAGCTGCCTTTCTGAATCAGAAGATAACTCTGTCACTCGTTTCCGACTGAAAACCCTGACTCATCACCTGGGGCAGCAGCTGGAGGGCTTAAACACCAGCCTGTTGTTCTGCATAGCCAGGTGCAGGATCGGATTCAGGCTGTAGAGACCGAGGCTGTCACGGATGGCGGGGAAGTCTCCAAGAAGAGGAGGTTGCTGTTTACTGGTGAATGGAGTATTTCGAAAGCGGTGAAGCCAGGTCATCCATTTCTTCTTTTAATGTAAGTCTCGTCTGAGCCCTTGTCTTCTTTTCATTCTCCTTCGTCTCTGGAGGAAGTGAGATTGGAAGTATATAGAAGGGCGTGTAACAAAGAAAATCAACCAGAATGTTTCCTTCCTGTGCATTGGAACATTTAGGAAAGGACAGTTCTGAAACCTAGCTACTATGGAAAGAATCTGTGCTGCAGAGGGACTTAGGGAGTATCTTCAGGGCTGGCCTGGGAGCAGGACAGTTCTTGGAATCAAGCTCCACTGATCTGGGCCAGGGGGGCTCCATTGGCCTTCCTAGGAAGGTTGGGGTCCTAGTACCTGTTTCCATTTGTAAAACCAGCTGTTGGGAGATGTGGCACCTGAGTGTGTGCTACGGATCTGGTGGGCAAGGTTGTTTCTTGTTGGTTTTAGGCTTTCTTAGATAAAATGGAGCTTCTGAGTCCCTCAGAACAGTCTGAGTAATAAGTTTGCCTACAACTCTTTGAACCAAGGACTGAGAGGCATAGGACTTGAATGAGGAAACCAGAGAATTCTGTTCCTTACCTGAGGCCCATTTCCAGAGCCTCAGTTTTCTCTTCTGTAAAATGGGGCATAATCATCCTCCTCTTACAGGATTGTTTTAAGAATTAAATCAGATTAGAGAATGAGATCCTGTGCCAGGGTGAATCAATACTAAAGGGCAGAGGTAGACTTAGGATGGTTTGGAGGTTCCTAAAGGTAGACGCCACTCACCCTTTTCTGCTCAACTGTGCCTATAAATGTTTGAGGCTCTCTATTTGTTCTCCTCAGCCTGGGTCTCCCGAAGAGACACCCCTCTTTGGTTTGGTTCTTTAGTGAAGACTGTTCTGAGGATAGGAAGTGAAGCCAGTCCCATAGGATGGTAGATTGGGGGTCTGGACCTGCCAGGAGCCTGCTGGAGTGGTGACCTAGCTGTCAGGAGACCCAAATCCCAGAGATCTCCTAGACTGTCATGTTCCTGCCTCTGAGCCGGTTTCCTGCCTCCCTGAGGCATTGGGGGACAGGCAGGCCCAGGTAGGGTGCTTTGGCTACTTGCAAAGAAAAGCGTGCCCTTAACTTTGGCCTGACCCCAAAGTCTCATCCTATTTTGTGAATTGTCAAGTGGCTCTTCTCCTTGATTTCCCTGCACTGTTGTCATTTTGTGGGTTTTCTGACACTTTGTTTTAGGCCACAGTTGTCTCCTGTCCGGCCCTGCTCTGACCTCTCAGTGTCCATTGACTTTTTTTTTTTTAGCAGACCCTGACTTGGCCAGAGCACCCACTCACTGATAAGCCTTCCTCCCTCCGATGAATACTCTATTTTGGCTTAATTCATTAGTGAGGCCTTAATGGACCTACTATTCCAATTGTTGCCATCCAAGTTCTAAGGCTGGCCAGGGGAAGGGCAGTTTGGGAGCTTGAGGTTCTGTCTGGAACAACAGGTCTAAAGGGAGGCCTTAGGCCACTGGAATTGCTGAAAGGGATTGGATGCCAGGGTCTTGGGACCAGAGAACCTGGACTTGACCTTCAGGGCTGCATAGGATAGGCTTGAAGGAACCTCACTTCCAGGATCAGGCACAATTTCAGGAGGGACTGTGACTGCAGCCCATCCCCTGTTCCCATCGCCCTGTGGCCAGAGCATGGAGCATAGAGGGTTCTGAGAACCTCAGGCATTAGGAGCCGGGAACATGGCGACAGGAGAGGTGGTCAAACAGACTTTGGCCGGGGGCCAGCATTCTTTCTGGTGGTCTGTCGTGCTGTGACCAGAGCTGGTGCTGCAGGGGCCATCCCCCCCCCCACACACAGACCTCCCTCCCTCTGCATGCCTTTCCTTAGGAAGCTTGGCTCTGGGTCCTGTTTACCCTCAGCAGCTCCAGAGGCCAGGGCTTAAGTCAGAGCATCTAATGTCATTTAGGGCCACCCTGCTGTTCTCTGTAAACCTTTCCTGCTGGCCTGACCTTGATGTTCCCTTGCACCCCCTCACCTGGGCCCTCAGCTAAAGAGCCCTCTCCTAAACCTTCCCCTGCTCCCTCCCCACCTATCCCTTAGCCCTAGCTCATACTGGCCTCTTCCAGAAGGGGTGAGAGAAGGCTAGTCCTATTGGGAGGTGGTGGAGTCTGCCGCTTATCAGCCCTGGAATCTAAGGAAGTTCCTTGACCTGGGTCAGCTTCTATTTCTTATCTGTTAGATCAGGATAATAAAACAGCCCTCCCAGGGTGATGAGGAGGAATGCAGGAAGCAGTATGTGGAAAGAGCACAAAATCCATTTAGCGGGCCTCGGCTTTATTAACTTCTTTGGATCCAGGAGTTTTTGAGAACAAGGACAGCAATGATCTAGTTTTGGGTGTCCCTCATGCTCAGCTGTGTGGTCACTAGAGGTCTGTGTAGGTGGGAAGGTGCCTACCCCATACTGGTCCATCCAAGTGGCTGGGGTGAGGTCAGGCCAGCCAGCAGCCCCCTTTAGGCTCAGGTGGAAGCCCTCCCACCTCAGCCCCCCTCAGGAGGAAGCCAGTGCCCTGAGGGATTTACTTCAGCTACTCACACTCACGCATTCACGCCTTGGCAGTCTCCTGGCAGTCTTCCGCCTGTAGGTTTGGATGGCCACAAACACTAGGGTTGTAGATACTATTTCTCCTTAGTACCTTCAGGCCCTGTGCTAGGCATTTTCCACATTCTTTTCTCCATCCGAGAGGTCTGCTACGGTGCCCCAGCATGCTTAGCTGATTAGCAGCAAATTGAGAGTCAAACCCGTCCCCCTTTAGACATGTCCCTGTGCTTCTCCAGTTTAGCCATCCCTCTGGAAGCTGTTTCAGTTGTCACTGTCACTGCTGAGCTGGCAGACACCAGACTGGGACAGGAGTCACAGGGGGCAGTTGCAGGACCCAGGCCATCAGTGTGAATTGTGAGCGCCTGCTTCCTGGCCATGTGAGCCCTTGACACCTCCTTGCCCCCTTAGTGTCTAAATCAGCCTTATATGTCCTGCTTTTTGTGCCAGTACTGGGTGTGGAATCCAGAGCCCTTTCTGGACACTGCTTGGGCCAGACCCATCCATGACATACAGGACTCCGCATCTCCTGAAATCTGAGCCCACGGATTTGTTTTCCTTCCTCCTTTCCTTCCTTAAAATCCACTCTTAGCTTTTCCTTGTATATTCAAATGCCCTTCCATTGCAGTTTAAGGAAGACGGGCTAACCTCCTGCTGCCTGCTGGGGGCAGAGGGCGAGTTGGCTAGGGCTGGTGAGCTGGAACTTGCTCAGCTGGCCACCATCTGTCTCTGCAGGTGTCATGTGATTCTCCGAGGGAGCTGCTGTGTGAGTGGAAATGCTCTCAGTGGTGGAGAATGGACTGGATCCCCGGGCTGCCATCCCGGTAGGCTGCGGGGGCGGGGGGGGGGACGATGCTGAAGGGTGGGGAAGGGTGCACAGGACAGCCATTTCATTGATTTTTCTTGCTTTGAAGTGAACAAGGACTGCCCAGAACGTGAGGCCTTGGGTTGAGAAAAAGTGATAGCAGAAGCAGGCTCTGAGAAGATCCTGGCCTTTCTAGAATATCTTATTGGTGATAAAATGGGAATTTACAAAAAATGATGGTCATTTAATATAGGCTACCTAAAGACCAAGGATTTCTCCAAAGAAGGCATACATATGACCCACAAGTACATGAAGAGATGCCTAACATCATTAGACATTAGGCAAATGCATTCAAAATCACGAGAGACTTCTTTGCACCCTCTGGGATGGCTAGAATCAAAATGACATAAGACTAAGTGGTGGCCCAGTTCCACTGCTAGGTGCGTACCCAGGAGACCTGAAAACTTACGTCCACATAAACACTTGTGCATGAAGGTTCATAGCAGCATTATAGCCCTGAAGTGGGAACAACCCAGATGTCTATTAATCGGCGAATGGATAAATAAAATGTGGGGTGTCCACGCAGTGAAATATGATTTGGCAATAGAAAGGAATGAAGTCCCAATACACAGTGACAGTATAGACAGACCTTGGAAACATGCCAAGTAAAAGAAGCCAGACACAGAAGGCTGCTGCCTATGTGACTTGATGTATACAGAATGTCCAGAATGGGTGAATCGTCAAGACAGAAAGTAGATGAGTGGGTGCTCGGGACTGGGGAAGCAGGGAATAGGGAGTGACTGCACAGTGTGTCTCTCTGAAGCAGTGAACATGTTCTAAAATGAGGTAGTGGCTGTAGTTTCACAACTCTGTGAATATACCCAAAACTACTGAACTGTGTACCTTCAATGAGTGAATTTTATGCTATGTAAATTAGGTCTCATTAAAGCTGTTGTTAAAAAAAAAAAAGAATATTCAACTTTTCAGAGAACATTAAAATGAACTGTTTGGGCTAAAATAAAAACAAAAACAGTAAAATATTTATCTGTAATCCTATCAGCTAACGATTCAAACCAGTTTTTCTGCATTCCCTTCTAGTCCTTTTCCACACACTTAGGTAACTTTGACATGCTCATATTATGACCAGACTATCCTTATATTATAATTTAATTGCTGAACATTTAACTGAGTACCTACATGTGCCAGGCACTGTGCCAAGTGTCAAGGATCCAAGGATGAATAAAAGACCAGTCCTGCCCTCCGGGTAATCCCTGCAGTGCTGTAGATCAGGGAGTATGCTTTCTGTTTAACGGTGAGGACATTAAGCTCAGAGAGGTTAAGTGAAATGTCTGGGGTGACCCTGCTGGTGACCAACCGAGCTGACACTCACCTGAGCCTCTGCCCAGTTGGGATCTTTCTTGGGGTAGACTGTGATCCCTTTTTCTTTTTCAAAAGCAGCACTTGTTGCTTCTTGGTGGAATCATAGTCAGGCGAGTAAGGTAGACCGCTTCCCTGCTGCACTGGGTGGGTTCCCCAAGCTCGCATAGCTGTAATGTGATGGAACCAGAATTTAAACACGAGATTTATATGGATATCAATTCACTGAAGTTCAGTTTCTTCTGTTGTTGTTTTCATTTGAAGTTCAGTTTAAAAAACAAAACAAAAATATACAAATACCTTTGCATTTTGGCAAAAAAAAAAAAAAAAAAAAAAATCAGTACCACGGTGCTCTGGCTTTGTTTTGTATAATTAGCTTGTGCGAACTTTGCTGTATAGACACACACATAGATGTGTGTGCCTGCATGGGTGCTTGTGTGTGTGTGGCGAGAAGCAGCCCCATTGCAGGATCTCCTAAAGGCTGTGTTGTGTCTGCCGCTGACCAGGTGATCAAGAAGAAGCTGGTGGGATCGGTGAAGGCGCTGCAGAAGCAGTACGTGTCCTCAGACACGGCAGTCACTAGCGAAGACGGAGATGCCAATGCCATGTGCAGCGCCCTGGAGGCCGTATTTATCCACGGCCTGCACGCCAAGCACATCCGAGTCGAGGCCGGAGGGAAAAGGAAGAAAAGCGCCCACCAGAAGCCTCTTCCTCAGCCCGTCTTCTGGCCCCTCCTGAAAGCTGTCACTCACAAGTGAGATGAGCTGGGGAGGTTTTGCTGTGGGGAGGACGCGGGACTCTCCCTCGCCAGCTGTGTGGGAAATCACCAGAGCCAGTCTGTTCTAGAACAGAGATGGGCGAGATAGGGGTTATTGTTAGACCAAGCCTCAAGGGCCCCTCAGCCTTCAGCCAGGGCTGGTCGCCTGTAGCAGGAGCCACCATTACCACACGGTGGCAAACTGAGGTGGTTGTAACAGAGAGTGTGGCCTGCAAAGCCTATCATCTTTACTATGTGGCCTTTTACAAAAGAAGTTTGCTAACCCTGCCTCAAGGTGTTTGAACATCTATATTGCTAAACCTTATAACAAGGGATGGCCTTTTTTTTTAAAAAAAAAAAAAAAAAAGTGGAATCCAGACTGTCTGACTATTCACCCTGGGACGGCTGTCTCCATGGCACTGCTGAGGATGGCCTGGGCTGTGGAGCCGGGAGCTGACGCTGGGCCTCGAAGGGCTGTTTAGTGCCACCTTTGGCCCGAGGTGTCTTGTGGGGTCTCTGTCTTCCTTTTCCTGATGACTGCCACTGCCCTGTCTCAGGGTCTTACCACACTCCTGGCTGACAGTGGCTTTCTGCTTGTCCTCATCTTATTCTGTCTTTAGCCCAGTCGGCTGGGCCGCACTTACTGAACTGAAACTAAGCAGAGTGCGTTTGCCGGTCCCGCGGAGATGGGCTGCGCTCCCACAGGCGAGACATGCAGGGCACTGTGGAAGTCAGGGGAGGGGTGTTTTCAGCAGATCGAGGATTCAGGAACTCATGTTGCACATGTGGGATGTGATCTTACCCAGAACGGCCCACCAAGACATCTACATAACTGTGGTCAAGTCACTTCCCTGTGTAAAAACCCTCAGGCTCTCAAATCTGGAGTGTGATTCACTCAGTGGGGGCCCCAGAGTCTGTATCCTGACCAGGTTCCTGGGTGATTCTGATGCACAGCTACTGGCTGTGCCCCCACTTTGCCTCACTGGTTGGATACTTAATATACTTAAGACCCTGCCTTACCTGACTTTGCAGCCCAATGCCCGCTCCTCCTCTTGGAGCTGTAATCGGAGTGCTCGCCACTCCTGTTACAGAGCTGTTGCCTTCCTGCCCTTGGTGCCTTTTTTCTCTCGGTCCTCTGTGCCTAGAAGGTTCCCCTTCCATTTTCACCTCTTGAAATCCCTTAATAGCCTAGCTCAGATACTGCCTTTTCTATGGCATTTCTCTTATTGAGACCTGGAAATGATAGTGTACTCCCGCTCCAGCTCTGCTGACAACAGGCCTCATGTGCCCCTGAAAGGTGGTCACCTGGATTGAGGACAGGGCCATGTCTTTACCCTGTGTCTCTAGGCTCTGAAGAGACCTTGCACTTAGGGGCTCATCAGATGTGTGCTAGATGAGCACATGATGTCAGGGGCCCCCGAGTAGCCGTAATGAAAATGGCAATTATCCTCCATGACAGCAACCTCAAAAAGTTGGGGGTTATAGCTTAATATTTCTAAATTCCCCATAGAGCACTGTTATCCAAGATTTTTTCAAGCCTCTGTATATGGGCAGTTGTTATGACGGGCTCTTGCTAACCAGTGGCTAAAACAAGACCGCAGTGATTGGAAATCCTTTCTTGAAACAAGCCTGTCGTCCCATCCCCAGACACATCATCTCGGAGCTGGAGCACCTGATCTTTGTGAGCACAGACGTGGGCCGCTGCCGGGCCTGGCTGCGACTGGCCCTCAATGACGGCCTGATGGAGTGCTACCTGAAGCTGCTCCTCCAGGAGCCGGCCCACCTGTGCGAGTACTACCAGCCCACAGCGCTGCTTCGAGACGCCGAGGAGGGGGAGTTCCTCCTCAGCTTCCTGCAGGGACTGACATCCTTGTCCTTCGAGCTCTCCTACAAGTCTGCCATCCTAAACGAGTGGACGCTTACCCCGCTGGCTCTCTCTGGGCTTTGTCCGCTCTCTGATCTTGACCCCCTCACTACCTCTGGGACAGAACTACAGCGGAAAGAGTCTCTGGATTCAATTTCCCATTCCTCAGGCTCGGAGGACATCGAAGTCCAGCACTCAGGACACAAGATCCGACGGAACAGGAAGCTCACAGCCTCCTCTCTCAGCCTGGACACAGCCAGTTCGTCCCAGCTGTCTTGCAGCCTAAACTCTGATAGCTGCCTACTCCAAGAGAACGGCTCCAAGAGTCCAGAACGTTCTGAGGAGCCTATGTCCTACGACTCAGACGTGGGGACAGCAAATGCTGAGGATTCAGACCTGTCTCTTCAAGAGTGAGTGCTCCTCCCCCAACCCCTTCCCCCTCTCTCTTCCTTCCTTCTCTTCCTCTTTCAAGTCTCCCTTCCTATAGCATGTGATTGCCTGTCACTGAGCACTAACCACTATAGGGACATACAGAAAGACAAAGGGGACATCATCTCTCTTCCTCAGGGACTGGAGTTGCTGGAACCTATAACTGGAGGCCACATGGGGCAGTGAGGAGAATGGCTCTAAGTAGGGCTCAGAGCTGGACCAGGCTGTACGCAGTGCTGCCCCAGGGTGAACTCCAGCAGGTGACCTCCTCTCTCTGAGGCGCAGTGTAAGATATCATTGCCTCTAGAGGGAAGGAGACTCACAGTTCAGGGTTACGTGTACAACTTCCAAAAACTGCAGGGAAGCACAGTGGGTAAGGGTGCTCCTCTGTGACCTCCCGGAAGGCCTCACAAAGATGCAGACCCTGAACTGGAGGAGATGGTAGACAAAAGGGGCCAAGCAGATGTATGGAGGGAAGAGTCCATGGAACAATGAACTTGACTAGTGGAGGGAGCCTGGACAGAGCCTTCTCTTTTAAAAAATGTTTTTAATTTGAATGTAGTTGATAAACAATGTTATATTAGTCTCAGGTGTACAACATAGTGACTCACCATCTCTGTTTTAGGCCAGGCTCACAAGCAGAGCCTTCTTTATATAGGCTTTTTAACGGTAATATTTGAGCAGATAATCTATTATTATGGTTGGGAAAAGGCTAAAATGTATACAGCAAAAAGCCTTTCACGCCTCTGTCACCATAATTATTGATTCCTTACATTTTCTTCTGATGTTTCTAAATGCATCTAACCAATATGAATCTACAGATTTTTTTTAATGTTTTTTATTTCTTATCCCTGTTCCCTTACCCACAAAAGCTGTTATGAATATACCGTTTGACACTCTGTTTTGGAAGAGATCATATCAGTTTTCAGTTTGGAGCATTAGAACTTCTTTATTTCTTTTTGTTGTTGTTGTATATGTTTCCATTGCTGGTTAGTTTATTTAACCGGCCCTGTATTTGGTGGGTATTGGAATTCCCTATTTCTATAAATAACCTTGTATATGTGGTCTTTTAATTCTTTGCAAGTAACTCTGTTCAGTAAATTTCCAGAAACAGAATTGCTGAGCCAAAGGATACATTGATGTGTGATTTTCCCAGGTACTGCCTAGTCACCCTCCGTCAGGGCTGTACCTTTGTCCTTTCAGCCTTGTCAGCAGAAAGTATTATTCAACGTCCGGGTATTTGCTCATCTAATAGGTAGAAAATGGTAAATTTTATAAAGCGCTTCCTTCAGCCAGACCCATGCTCCCCCAGCCTGTGTTTAGGACCTTTGTCTACTCCTGGGTGCCCCCATCCTCTTGGTTCAGACCTTTACACAGTTCCCAGCTGATGTAGGAATAACACCAGATTGGGTGCTGGTGTGGGCTGGCTTGCGGTGGGATCGAGTTTCCAGCTCAGTTCTGCCACTTGTAAGTTCAGTAACGGCTGTCAAACCGCTTACTCTTTGAGGTTGTTTCTGCATCTTTAAAATGGAGACTCCATGGGACACCTGGGTGGCTCAGTCGTTAAGCT
Organism: Mustela nigripes; assembly: GCF_022355385.1. NCBI lineage: Eukaryota > Metazoa > Chordata > Mammalia > Carnivora > Mustelidae > Mustela > Mustela nigripes. The sequence continues at coordinate 17,312,247 of NC_081572.1, forward strand.
TCTGCCTTTGGCTCAGGTCATGATCTCAGGGTCCTGGGATCAAGTCCCACATTGGGCTCTTTGCTCAGTGGGGAGCCTGCTTCTCCCTCTGCCTGCTGCTCCCCCTGCTTGTGCGCTCTCTCTCTCTCTCTCTCTGACAAATAAATAGATAAATCTTAAAATGGAGACTCCCTCATTGGGCTGTCAGAGAATCAGATCAGATGCCTGGGAATGAATTGCATGCATAACAGCAACTGGTAGACCCCTGACGTGGCTTCTGAGCAGATTGGATAGAACTTTCAAATGTCAAATGGAAATATTTAGATAGAACATGCTGAAAAGGAGCAGTCCCCACCTATCTGCTAGACCAGTGGCGTGACTTGGGTTCGTTCACCTGTCTGAGCCCCTTCGTTCTCTCTCTCCTCCCACAGGCCAGCCATGTGTCTTTGTCATGTGTCTTGCTTTTATCTTTCATGAGTCTTGTGATTGGAAAATTCCAGCTGTAGGTCATTGAATCAGTGACTGTCCACCCTGTGTGGGAAGTGTCCTGGGCATTACGTTAGAACTCGGGGGGAGGGTCAGGACATACAGACCAGCTCTGGGCAGTGGTGTGAAGAACCAGCACACACTGGAAGCACACACACAGAAGCACAAATACACAGCACCATCGCTTTGAGAGCTGGGCTTGAAGGGAGTCTTTGCGCATTCCCGGATACCAGCTCTTTTTAAAATGTATGTCTTTTTTTTTTTTTTTTTTTTAAGATTTTATTTATTTATTTGACAGAGATCACAACTAGGCAGAGAGGCAGGCAGAGAGAGAGAGAGAGAGAGAGAGAGAGAGAGAGAGGAGGAAGCAGGCTCCCTGTTGAGCAGAGAGCCGGATGCGGGACTTGATCCCAGGACCCTGAGATCATGACCTGAGCCAAGGCAGAGGCTTATCCCACTAAGCCACCCAGGCGCCCTAGAGGGTATGTCTTAAGAGTAAAGACTCTCACTGACATTTAATAGTTCACTTATTTTTATTATATTACTTAAATACTTGTAACTTAAAATTAGGCATAAATACCATGGGCTTATAATTCCTACAACAGTAAAATCAAAACATCGACAAATTAAACATAAGCTACAAAACACATAACATTCCAAATGAAATGTATTAATTTAATCTTTCCCAGAAACCAAATTGCAGTTTGCTTTGTGAATAGAGGATTGATGCCACGAATAGCTTCTTTTGTGTTGGTTGGCTCTGAATTACAGTGATCACTGAGAAGCACGACTACAGTCTAGTGGTTAGAAATATGGAGTCAGGCGCCAGACCGCTGGAGTCTTGCATTAACCAGCTTCACGACCTTTGGCAGTTTATTCCTGACCTTGATGTCCTCATCCGCAAAATGGGCATAAGAATGCTAGGAAAAATTAATGAGTTAAGGTATATAGAGTGCGTAGAGCAGTGCCAGACACGGGGTGAGTGCTCAGTCGGTGATGTCATTGTCATTTTACTACTAGTGTCCCTGTGATGTTGGTTCTCCCATAACTTGTCTCAACATTCACAGCTGCAAAACCATGGTTAGTGGTATTTATCAAATGTCATTGTCATAAAGCCTTCTCTTGGGGGAAATGATTCTTTGCATATACAGCCCTCCTCTGGGCTTTTATTAGTGTCCCCTGACATCCAGATGGTGCCATGGACCACCACACACCAATCCACAGGAAAAGCACAGGCTCAATCTCTTGGCAGGGTTAACTGTAGGAGGCGGTCATCCAGATCCTCTCACCCATGCTTTTTATTTATTTTATACCGGCATCTCTATGAACACATGTATACATATGTATATAATACATCTTTTTTTTTTCCAGTGTCTTCTAAATGAAAGCACAGATTCCTAGAATTTTTGAATAGACAGTTTTTTTAAAAAAGTGCCCTGAGCTGGACAGAACAAAAGTGAAAGGACTAGAGTGGTTTTAGTCCAATGTTGCATTTTTTTTCAAAGGTTTTTGAAAATTTTTCTTTTGCCTTTCCTTTAAAATCTCATCTCTCAAAAAAAGAAAATCTCTAGCACATTTTTGCACTTGACATAAATGTCTCTCTTATTCTCTTTGTGTTCTGACAGCCAGCACTGATTCTGGTAAGGCTCTGTGAACTTGATTTCACCTTGACCTTGGCATTGGTTTAGCAAAAACTCTATTTTATCACACAAGTTCTTATTGTTGGATGGCATTTCTTTATTCCAACACCCAGTCTACTCTGTCATTAAAATTTGTCTTACAGGGAGCCTGGGTGGCTCAGTGGGTTAAGCCGCTGCCTTCAGCTCAGGTCATGATCTCAGGATCCTGGGATCGAGTCCCGCATCGGGCTCTCTGCTCAGCGGGGAGCCTGCTTCCTCCTCTCTCTCTCTCTACCTGCCTCTCTGCCTACTTGTGATCTCTCTCTCTGTCAAATAAATGAATAAAATCTTTAAAAAAAAAAAAAAAATTTGTCTTACAGATTAGGATTCATTGATAACTGATAACCATTTTGGTAACACTAATGAATATTGCCGTAATTCTGCTCCTTTCCTTACATTTTTATATTCGGGTCCATGGAGGCTAAGTAGTCTTACCAGTGATGATAAGAACAGCCACAGTAACAAATTGAGGTTAATGTTTATTGTGTACTTGCTTTGTGCTACACACCCTACTAAGCATTTAACCTATGTTCTCTCACGTAACCTTGAACACACTCATAAGAGGTGGGTGCTGTTACCACGCATGTTTTGCAGGGAAGGGAATGAAGTCCTTGAACTTTAGGAGCCTATTGGAGGCCACAGCAGTGTGCCAGCCAAAGCCAGGATGCTGGGAGCCTGCTCTTGGTCAGTCACCAACCCACCTCTCAGTTCTCCACAAAGAGCTGGCACCTCCCAGGGGCGATTTGCATCCCTAGCTCATCTCAGAAGGTGGCCCCATTCTGTCACAATAGTTGGGACACAGCAGTTGGTTAACAAATGTCCCTTCCTTCTCTGCCTGTGGAAACTACCCCTTTATGTCTAGAACCCGTGAGTGCCTCAGTGCCTGCTCACTGCCAGCTGTTCCGTTGGATTTGGATTCTCATTGGTCTTTTTTCAGAGTGAGGCCGAGAGCAAGAACCAGCAGCCACCTGCCTCCCCTGTAACTATTCCACCAACATGTTTACACCTTCTTCTCATGGGGAGCCTCCTAGTTTGCTGTGATACGATTCACCTGCCATAAAAATCACCATGTTAAAGTGTCCAGTTTGGTGGGTTTTAGTATATTCACAAGGCTGTACAACATCACTATGATATAATTGAAGAACGCCTTCATCACGCTGGAAGGAAACCCTTTACCTATTGTGTGGATATACAGTTTGTTAATCTGTTTATCATTTAGTGGACATTTGTTTTATTCCTACTTTTTGGCTGTTATGAGTAATATTGCATGAATATTCATGTACAACTTTTCTGCAAACATTGTCTTTTAATTCTCGGATTTATACCCATGAGTTGAACTGCTGAGTCATATGGTAACTCTGTGTTTTACTTTTTGAGGAACTACCAAACTGTTCTCCACAGAATCTACAGCATTTCACATTTCTACCAGCAGTGTGTAAGAGTTCCATTTCCTCTGCATCTTTGCCAACACTTGGTATTCTCTCTCCTTTTTTATTACAGGAATCCTGGTGGGCTTATAGTAGCATCTTATGGTTTTGATTTTTATTTCACTACTATTTAATGATATTCATCCTCTTTTCAGGTACTTGCTCTAAAGGTACTTGTATGCCTTTACAGAACTGTCTCTGCAAATCCTTTGCCCATTTTTCTTTTCTTTTTTTAATATTTTTTAATTGTTTATTTGAGAGAGAGAGAGAGCAGAGAACATGAGAGAGAGCAGAGAGCACAAGCAGGGAGGTGGGGGATGGAGAAGAGGGAAGGGTAGAAGAAGACCTCTCCCTGAGCAGGGATCCCGAAGCAGGGCTGGATCCCAGGACCCCAGAGCTGAGGGCAAACGCTTAACTGACTGAGCCACCCAATTGCCCCTCCTTTGCCCATTTTTCAGTTGGACTATTTGTTCCCGTACTATCAAATTAAGAGCTCTGTATGTTCTGGAGACTAGACCTTTATCAGGTATATGATAATACTTGCCTATAAGATATGCACATATTTTTTCCTATTCTGTGGGTTGTCCTTTTAGTTTCCTAACAGTATCCTTTTGAAGCACAAAAACTTTTAGTTTTGATGAAGTCCAACTTACCTGTTTTTTAATTGGGTGCTTATCCATTGAATGTCGTATTATAAGAAACCACTGCTTGATCCAAAGATTTATACCTATTTCCTTCTAAGAGTTCCTTTCCTTCTAAAGGTTAAGAGCTTGATCCATTTTGAGTTCATTTTTTAAATCATGTGAGAAAGGAGTCCAACTTCATTCTTTTGCATGGGAACTGTTGACTTATCCCAGCACCATTTGTTGAAAAGTCTTCTTCCCTCACTGAAATCTCCTGGTTGAAAATCAGTTGCCCGTAAATGCATGGGTTCGTCACCAATCCTGGACTAACTAGCATGTCTTAAAATATTGTTTGGGGTTTTGATGTTTTAAGTAAGAGCAGAGCTCAGCCAAAAGACATCAGGTTGAAAATGTGAGTTCTAAAATCCTCATTTCCCTAAGCCAGCATTAAGGGGAGTTTGACATACCTTCTGACCCAGTCTAAGCCATTAGGGCAATCTCTTGGGCCCAGCTAGCTTTGTTGCCATATGAACCTGCATTTGCCCATGATGTACTCTACTGGGCTCATAAGCAGAGGAGGAGACAGCAAATAGGTTTACTTGAGAAACAGAACTTGGATTCTCAGAAGCCTCAGGAGAAGGGGGAGCAGCCGCTAGCCAGTGCTCATTTTAGAAGGCCCAGGAGTATGTTTCCATGCATGTGTGTGTGTGTGTGCATGCATGTGTACACAAAGGCAGTAGCACTGGCTCCCTGCATTCCCTGTACACCCCTGAGGGGCAGGAAGAGCCAGTCCCACTGGAGGAGTGGCGCACAGCCCGTGTCTGCTTGCGTACACACTCACGCACCCTGTGTACTCTGATCTCCGGCGGTAGGCCCTGGGCACAGGAGGCTTCTCGGACTTCACCTGCAGTCTGGCTCCAAGGTGGCTGGGCCCTCGCACCTCCCCCGCGACGCTGCTGTCCACTTACTGTCCCAGGAACAGAGTGGGTCCTCACTTCCCCTCAGTCCGGGTCCCAGGAGTGGGTTCTGAGTCCCAGCCGGGGAGAAGTTTCGTGAGGCCTGTCAGAGGAGGGCTGTGTGGGAGCAAGGGAACAATGGATGGTGACGAGAGTTTTGTTTGTTTTGTTTCTGAAATCACAAAACAGCAGTTTTCCATTCTTAACCACTGCCCCCTAGCCTTGGGCATTCTCACAGACAACCTGTCACACAGGTTTCTTTGTTTAAAAACTTCTAGGGTGCTGTCGGAATTCAGCAAAGCCCAGGTGAACTCTGTGCCAACCAACGGACTGGGCGGACTCGGTGGAGAAGCAGAGATTCCCACTGGGCGGGCCTCACTCTCCTTCCCTGGCCCGGAGGCCAGCATCCCGTCTGATGGGCCCGCAGAGCCCCTCCCGGCGCAGGCGTCCCCTGTGGCTTTGGATGGGCATCACAAGCAGCAGCCCCCTGCCTGCGCCTCTGGCACCCTGGGCCTGCCGCTGTTGGGCACTGCCCAAGCTGTCCCTCTGGGAAGTGCTTTGGGCCAGCAGCCTGGCAGTCCAATGAGAGTGCCGGCCCAAGCGCTGGCCCAGGGGAGTGGCCAGCAGAAGCCCCCGGAGGATGACGGAGCTGCGTGGAGCCTTGGGGTGTCCTCACCCACCAGTCCGGTGAGTGGTGCAAGCTTTTCAGGGGGCGGCCCTGGGGAACTGTCTCAGAGCTGGTGCAGGGCATCTCGGGCTTGTGACCCCGAGGGGTCTCTGCCTTCTCTGCGTTAACCCCTCATGTCTCTTGGCGGATGTGAGCCAGGCACTGTGCCAGTCCCTTCCCACGGGTGTCTCTTGTCATCTCACATCAACCCCATGGAGAAGATAATTCTCTTCTGACTGTAGACTCTGCTCCTGTTCTTAACCACTGGCACTTATCAGCCTAAGGCCTCAGGCCAGGCGTTTCACCTCACTGGGCCTTGGTTTCCTCCTTGGCACTTGTTATTTTTAATACTTGTTATATTTATATCTAAAATACCAGGCTTTGAGAATACTGAGTCTTGCGACATGAACCACACTTAGAACTGCGCTGACCAGTGTGGCAGCCCTGAGCCACACATGGCCGCTCAGTGAGCACTTAAAATGTGGCTAGTCCAAACTGAGACAAGCTGTGTAAAATAAACACCACATTTTGAAGACTTAGTATGAAAAAAAAGAATGTGAAATATCTCGATAAAGTTTCACTGATTACATGTTAAAATGAAAGTATTTCTGATATGTTGGGTTAACTATATTATCCAAAATTAATTTCACCTGTTTCTTTTTACATTTTAAATATGTGGCTAGTAGAACATTTTAAAATGACACACAAGACTGGAATTCTATTTCTGTTAGGCAATGCTGTTCTAATATAAGCCAGTCTACTTTGTGGATAACCCAAGGGAAAGCCAGCCCTGGGAATCTTCTGGGCAGAGCCATGGGTCAGAGGCTTGAGAACTGTCATCAAAGCTGTGGACCCAAACTGTTTGGCCATTTCGCATTTGTCTTGTGTCATGAACAGCCAGGGTCAGAAGCTATATGCCCCTGTGCACATGGACACACAAAGCCCTGAGTTTATCCCAGCTGCTGTCTGGGGTTCGTGTTGAGAGATAGTCTTGCTTTTTCAGCTCCATCCATGCGCGTCTCTTATCTGGCCTGTAACTTCCAGGTCCCAGAACTGAGGATGGGGCCAAGGCCGTGAAATAGACTAGGAGACACGCGCACACACACCCTTGTTTTTAACAGCTTTTTTGAGCTATTACTCATATTATATATAATTAACCTAATCGAAGTGTATAATTCAACTTTTTTCATATATTTGCAAGGTTGTGCAACTGTCACTATGATCTAACTTGAAAACATTTTCATCCTGCATCAGAGAAACCCCTTGCCCTTAGCAGTGACTCCCCATCCGATTCTCCTTCCCCCCACCCCCGCCCCAACCTCACTCCTCTCATCCCCTGGCAACAGCTAATCTCCTTTGTCTATAGATTTGTTCTTCTGGACATTTCTTGTAAATGAAATCATGTAATACGTAATCTTTTTGTGACTGGGTTCTTCCAATTAACATATTATTTTCAGGATTTTTCCCCTTTGTATCTTGATCTGTACTTCAATGAATAATAATTCATTGTAGATTAGATTCCATTATATGAACACATTACATTTTATTTTGTCCTTCATCAGTTGATAGACATTTGGTTTTTGCCCCATATTTTGACTATTACAAGTAAAACTGCAGTGAACATTCATGTACAAGTGTTTGTGTAGATATATGTGGGGTTTTTTTTAAGATTTTTTTTTATTTATTTGACAGACAGAGTTCACAAGTAGGCAGAGAGGCAGGCAGAGAGAGAGAGGAGGAAGCAGGCTCCCTGCTGAGCAGAGAGCCCAATGTGGGGCTCGATCCCAGGACTCTGGGATCATGACCCGAGCTGAAGGCAGAGGCTTTAACCCACTGAGCCACCCAGGCGCCCCTGTATAGATATATGTTTTTAATTGTCTTGGGTGCATACCAAGCAGTAGAATTTCTGGGTCACATGGTAATTCTACATTTAACTTTTTGAGGAACTGCCAGATTGTTTTCCAAAGCAGCTCCCCATTTTATATTCCCTCCAGCAGTGTTTTCTTCTACATCCTCACCAACAGATCTTATTGTCTCCATAAAAATTGTTATTATAGCTATCCTAGGGAGTAAGGAGTAGTATTTCATTATGGTTTTGATTTGCTTTTCTTTAATGACTAATGATTAAAGAGTATCCCCTTTCTATGTGCCTTTTGGCCATTTATGTATCTGCTTTGGAGAAATGTCTATTCAGAACCTTGGCCCATTTTTAAGTAGGATTTTTTTTGTCTTTTTATTATTGAGTCATAATAGTTCTTTATATATTCTGGATTCTATACCCTTATTGGATACATAATTAACAACTGTTTTCTCCTATCCTTTTCACTTTAGTTATCTTTTCACTTTCTTTGTGGTATCACAGCATGTATGTTTTTAGTTTTGATATCATCCAATTTATTTGGCTTTTTCTTCCATCATTTGTGCTTTTGGTGTCATATCTATACTCATTCCCTCATTCAAGGTCACAAAGATTTACTCTTATCTGTCCTTCTAAAAATGTTATGGTTGTAGCTCTTCTGTTTATACCTGTGATCCCTTTTGAGTTGATTTTTGTATATGGTATAAGGATGGGGTCCAGATCGATTCTTCTGCATAGGGATAGCCTATTGTACCAGCGCCATTTGTTAAAAAGACTGTTAAAAAGACCCAAATCCTTGGGTCCTGGTATCGAGCCCTGCATTGGGTTCTCTGCTCAGCGGGGAGCCTGCTTGTCTCTCTCCCTCTGCCTGCCACTCCCCTGCTTGTGCTCACTCTCTTTCTCTCTCTCTCTCAAATAAATAAAATCTTTTTAAAAATGTTTTTAATAAATAAATAAATAAAATGTAGACACTTTCTAGCCCACCAGTTCTCTCATGCCTTCTGCCATTGTTCCCTTCCAAAGGATGCCTCCATTCTGACTTGCAGCCCCACAGATTCATTTTCCTGTTGTTGAACTTCATTCATATCAGTGAATTTGTACAATATGTACACTTGCTTCTTTCACTGAGCATTTGTCTGTGAGATTAACCTGCGCATTTAGCACGAGACTACAGTCTGTTCTTTTCCATTGTTCTATAGTAGTCCATTGTCAGACTATATCCCAATACATCTATCCATTCTCCTGCTAATAGCCATTTGGGTTGTTTCCAGGCTCTGCCTATTACAGTGAAAGCTGCTATGAACATTCTTGCACTTGCCTTTCAGTGACTCTCTGTACTCATTTCTGTGGGTATATCTAGGAGTGGAATTGCCAGGTCATTGGGTAGGCGCATGTTTACCTTTAGTATCTACTGCCAAGAATTTTCTAACAGTGCTTGTACAGACTTGCACTCACCCTAGCAATATGTGAGCATTTTTTTTTTAAGATTTTATTTATTTATTTGACAGAGATCACAAGTAGGCAGAGAGGCAGGCAGAGAGAGGGTTGGGGAAAGCAGGCTCCCCACCAAGCAAAGAACTCAGTTTGGAGCTCAATCCCAGGATCCTGGGATCGTGACCTGAGCTGAAAGCAGAAGCTTTAACACACTGAGCCACCCAGGCACCCCAATACATGAGCATTTTCATTGCTCTTTATCCTAGCCACTGGTGTCATCAGTCTTATTTTTAGACACTTTAAAAGGTATATAGTTACCACTATATCTCACTGTGATTTTTTTCAAGATATTATTTATTTGAGAAAGAGCACATGCACATGTGGGAGGGGGTTGGAGGGGGCAGAGGGAGAGGGAGAGAGTCTTAAGCAGACTCCTCACTGAGCACAGAGCTAGATGCAGGGCTCGATACCAGGACCCTGGGATCACAACCTGAGCCAAAGGCAGAGGCTTTAACCCACTGAGCCACCCAGGTGCCCCAGTCATTGTTTCATTCTTGAATTGAGTTGTGTGTATTTACCTTATTTCTTTGGGACTCTTTATGTACTATGAATAGGTCATTTATTAGAGAAAAAAATATATAGCATAAATACATATAGTAGATGTCTTCTTTGAGTCTCTGGCTTGCCTTTTAAATCTCTTAATGGTATCTTTCATGGAACGGAAATTCTTGATTTTAATGATCTTTAAGTTATCAGTCTCTCTGTGGTTAATATGTTTTGGGTCTTTTTTTAAACTCTTTATCTACCCAAAGCAGTGAGACTGAAAAGCCCTATATTTTCATCTAGAAGCTTTACTGTTTTACCTTTTGCAATTAGGTTTATGATCCCTCTGGGATTAATTTTTGTGTACGGTGTGAGGTAGAAGTCAAAAGTCATGTTTTTCCATAGGGATAGCTGATGGACTAGCTCCGCTTACTGACTATGACTATGTAAATCATGTCACTGTGTAAGTGAGGGTCACACTCTCCATTTTTACTGTTCTGAGGATTGCCTCAGGGCCCAGAATGTCACAGGGCCCTGAAGGTTATGAGCAGAAAACTTTCATCATTCTGAAGGGTGAAGGAGAAAACCTCCTCCAACCCGTACCTTGAGCTGGCAACAGAGGGCTCTCCCTAGGGTCTGTGGCTGTGTGCCCCCGCAGGGCTCCACAGGGTAGCATTGACTGAGTTGAGTTCACTCCAGTCTTATATCGACTCAGATATCCTGTCTTGCCAGGATCCCAGAGCTGATGGGACAGGGCAGATTGTCACCCATGCTCCTCTGCTCAAGGAGTGTTGATGCTCTGGTCTCCCTGCAGCTCCTGACAAAACAAGCTCCTTCCGGCCTCAGGCTTTTCCATTTGCTGCCAGGACTCTTTCTCAGCTCGCCCCTTTTCCTTGCCTTTATCTCCACCTTTCTTGATGGTGCTCAAAAGCACCATCCCCAGGGACTCCCTTTCCCATTTGCCTGCTTTACTTTGTTTATAACACGCATCACTGTGTGAGATCATATTGTCTCTTGATCTGTCTACTTGTTTATTTTCTGCCCTGGGATTCGCATATCAGCTCTATGATATAAAACAACGTGTCTGCTCCCCTCTGTAATGTCAGCTCTGAGCACTGTACCTGGGAGAATATAGGCATAATTAATAGTTCTCAAACTCTCAGAGACTCTGGAGATGCTAACTTGTCAGTTTACACTGAGAAGTACACCATCAAGTGCACCAGGTGGGCTAGTTGGTCTGACCAGGGCAGGCTCTGCCTCACTGCAGGCCTCAGGGGAGTCAGGTTGCTGAGGGCCACAGGACCCACTCATCTGTACTCTCGGTAGACAGCCTCTGGGCTCACACTGATCCAGTGCACCCCCAGCCCTCGGACAGGGTAGTGCCCTGCCCCGTGTGTCACCTCTGTTGTTCTCATCTTTCTGTGCGTCAGACACTTAGTCACTGCTATTATTTGACACTTGGGCAGTGTGGGGAGTAGAGGGTAGTCACTAACAAGTTGTATCACCATAAGAGCCACTCAGTCTTTCATTAAAGAAAAACCATTATTTTCTTTCCTTTTTTTTTTTTTTTTTTTTAATTGACAGAGAGATCACAAGTAGGCAGAGAGGCAGGTAGAGAGGAGGAAGCAGGCTCCCTGCTGAGCAGACAGCCTGATGCGGGCCTCCATCCCAGGACCCTGAGATCATGACCTAAGCCAAAGGCTTACTTAGCTCACTGAGCCACCCAGGTGCCCTAAGACCATTATTTTCAATTCACTCAAAATAAGGCCCTGCTCTGGGCCAAGCACCGTGCTTGGTGCAGTGAAGTAACAGGATGGGCACAGGCCCTGCTCCCTGCAGACAGACACTGGGTTAGACAGGTCACTACCCACGTCATGACTATGTTGGTGACAAGAGCTGGGAAGGAAAGGAGCAGGGAGTGGAGGAGTTAAGGGAACTTTTACTTGTGGAATCTGGGGGGTTGTGAATTGATTTCTCAGTTTCATTCCAGAGGACAGTCTGAATTCTAAAACTTCATCCTGATCACTACCCTCATGTGGTCCCCTCGTCACCACCTGTGCCATGTGGTCCCCTCCCCAACACAGGAGTGCAGGCGAAATCTCTTCGCATGACGTAACGAGGCTAAACTGGCTAAAAAGCACTTTTTCTGACGCCTAGTATCTCTCTCCTCAGCCAGAGTCTCCCCTCTGAGACTTAGCTGTTGTTTATGGCCTACTGTACCTTTAGTAGCTCAAGTGGCATTCCTCTGTCTTGGGTCCCTAGCGGCAGGTGCTGCTCTGGCTCAGACCCTTGCTTGATGGTGGTTTCCCCCACTGTTACAGGGACAGGGAGCTGGCCAGACGTGGGGACTTAAGTGAGCAGAAGGTAAGAAGGTGGTAGGAAAGGCGAGGGAGAAGGGCAACAGTGGAGTGCTCTGCCCTCCCCACTTCATGGTGTGGGGCGGGGGAGGGAGGCTGGGCTGGGGCACAGCTGCAAAGAGCTCCCTCCAGGCCTGTGCACAAAAGCTCCAAGGACCCAATGTTCCCACTGTTTTTTCTCTGTTGCCTAAGAAAACAAAAGATTTTCCCTAGAGTATCATTTCCTGGTGACTGACCTGTGGCCACTGGCCCGTGTCTGAACATTTCCTAGTAGTCTCCCTCGCGTCTCCGGAGAGAGAAGCCCTCACCAATGATCATCACCTCACAATTCACCTTTGTCTCCTTCCTTTTCATCCCTTCACCCCACCCTTCTTATTTCATGCTAAAGACATTTGGATAGTCAAGATTTATTCCCTCATCTGTTAGAACTCTGTGCCAGGCACTAAGAAAAATGAAAGACAGGGTACCTGGGTGGCTCAGTCATTAAGCGTCTGCCTTTGGCTCAGGTCATGATCCCAGGGTCCTGGGATTGAGCCCCACATCAGGCTCCCTGCTCAGCGGAGAGCCTGCTTCTTCCCCTCCCACTCACCTTGCTTGTGTTCCCTCTCTTGCTGTCCCTCTCTCTCTCTGACAAATAAATCAATAAAAATCTTAAGAAAAAAAAAAGGAAAATGAAAGATTGCAAACAGCTTCGTAGGTACTAGGGCTAGGGGTAAGCAAAGAATGCCATGGGAACCCAGAGGGGTCCCTGAGTCCGCTGGGATGTGGGAGGAGTGTAGACTGGGGAATTAAAAGGAAAGCATCCAGGAGGAGGTGATGGATGACCCCTGGGCTGAGACTTAAGGAATAGTGCTCTTTCCCACTGGAGCCATTAGCTGGTGATCGGAGGCCACAAGACTTCCCAGGTAGGTACCCCTGGCTCTGTGAGGCTCCTCCTGTCCATTTTCCTAAGGGAGCTCCCCTGGGTCTCTGTGGCCTAGTCAGGCTTTGCTCAGAATCCTGTGTTGCAGGTGGCCCTCAAGTAGCCACCCGACTGAACCATTGTCCTGGCACTGGCAGAAGGAAACACCTGCTAATTTGGAGGGTTTTTGGAGGAAGCCCTGGAAGACCAGTATTGTGAGGCCCTCACACTCCTGACTCAGAGCTCTCCACTCTTGGCTTAAGGAGACATCTAGCATCAGAATGGATTAAACCAGCCAAACCGATTCTTCTAGGGCAGTCCCAGCCCTGCTCCCCTTCCTTGTCTCTGAGAGCAGGGAGGGCAATCTGATTTAAGGGTTGGAAATAGCATCTTCAGGGTGAGGTTGGTGACACTTAACAAAACAGCTGGACTGGGCCCACCCCTTGTGTGAGTCATTTCCTCTGTATAGACAGCCACTTAGGGTAGTCCAACCAGCTTTCTTCTTGCCTCTGCTCATCCATGCTTAGACACAGAAAGGCAGGGAGTGCTTGAATAGTGAAGAAGAAAAAGCTAAAAATCCATTCCCACAATCCCCTGACCCCAGACCCACCCCACTTCTCCCAGCTAGCGAGCAACTTCAGACTCAGCAACAGAAGGGAAGGGGCAGGGCCTGGCTGCCTGGGGCTTCAGGGGCCTCCTCAGAAGTGAGGAGCCCCAACAGAGGTGCCAGTGAGGCCCCTGGGTCCCGCTTACCCATGTCTCCCTCATCTTAAACCCTATAAGCAGGGTGGAAAAACTCTACAGCTCTTCAGCAATTGGTGCTGGGATAACAGGATATCCACATGCATCCTCACATTATACACAAAATTTAATTCAAAATAGATTATAGACCTAAATGTAAGAGCTTAACCATAAAGCTTTTAGCAGAAAACATAGGACCAAATCTTTGTAATCTTGACTTAGACAGTGGTGTCTTACATATAACACCAAAGGCAGAGACAAAAGAAAAAATAGATATATTGGACTTCAGCACAATTTTAAAATTTCGTGCCTCAAAAGACACCAGCAAGAAAGTGAAAAGACAGCCCCCAGAACTGGAAAAATTATTTGCAAGCCATGTATATGGTATGGGCTTAGTATCCCAAATATCCTAAGTATATAAAGAACCCTTACAACTTGTGTTTGTTTCCTAAGGCCTCTGTAATGAAGTACCGTAAATTGGATAGCTCAAAACAACAGAAATGCATTCTCTGATAGTTCTGGAGGCTTGCAGTCCAAAATCCAGATGGCAGGAACTGTCTGGAAGTCCTGAGAAAGAATCTGTTCTGCACCCTTCTCTCAGCTCGGGTTGCCAGCAATCCCTGTTGTTCCTTGGCTCAAAGACCCATCCCTCCCAGCTCTGCCTCTGTCATCACGTGACTTTCTCACTCTGTGTCTCTGTCTTCACTTGGAATTCTCTTCTGTGTGTGTGTGTGTCTTCTCTTATAAGAACACCAATCACAATGAATGAAGGGCTCACCTTCCCCTAGCATGACCTCCTCTTAACTAATTATATCTACAACAACCCTACTTCCAAAGAAGGTCATGTTCTAAGAGACTGGGGGCTAGGGTTTTAACATATCCTGGTTGGGAACACAATTCCCTCTATAACACAGAAACAAAAAGACAAACCAATTTAAGAATGGGCAAAGGAGGGGCGCCTGGTTGGCTCAGTGGGTTAAGGCCTCTGCCTTCGGCTCAGGTCATGATCCCAGGGTCCTGGGATCGAGCCCCACATTGGGCTCTCTGTGCTGCAGGGAGCCTGCTTCCTCCTCTCTCTCTCTCTGCCTGCTTCTCTGCCTACTTGTGATCTCTGTCTATCAAATAAATAAATAAAATCTTAAAAAAAAAAAAGAATGGGCAAAGGATTTGAATAGACATTTCTCCAAAGAAGATATACAAATGTCCACGAGGCACAAGAAAGGTTGCTGTGTCATTAGATACTGGGGAGATTGCAAACCCAAACCGCAAGATGGTACTTCACACCCATCGGGATGGCCATAAGTAAACAGACAGAACAGCAAAAAATGGTGGCGAGGATGTGGAGAAATTGGAATCCTCTACATGGCCAGTGGGGATATAAAATGGTGCAGCCACTATGGAAAACAGTTTGGAAATTCCTCAGAAAGTTACACATAGTTACCATATGACCCATCCATTCCTCTCACGGGTACATGCCAAGGAAATGGAAAACAAACATCCAAACAAAATCTTGGACATGAGTGTTCACAGCAGCATTATTCATAATTGCCAGAAGGGGAAAACAACCCTAATCCCATCAGCCTGTGAGCAAACAGCGTGGTACATCCGTACCTTGGGATACCATTTAGTCATAAAGAGAAATGAAGTCCTCACAGCTGCTGTAACGAGGACAGACCCTGAAAACACGGTGCTAAGGGGAAGAAGGCCGACACAAAGATCATGTGTTAGAAGATTCCATTTATACGAAATGTCCAGAATGGACAAATCTTTGGAAACAGAAAGTAGATTGTTGCTTGCCTAGAACCGGAGCAGTTGAGGGGAAATGAGGAGTGACCACTCATGGGCATGGGCTTGCTTTCTGGAAGAATGAAAACGTTCTAAATTTAGATTGTGGTGGTGGTTGCACAACTCTGTGGACGCACTGAAACCGTTAAACTGGACACTTGAAATGGGTTAATTTAATGATAGGTGAATTGTGTCTCAATAAAGATGTTCCTAAAAAGATATTCCTAAAAAGCTTCAAAAACAACCTCTGGAGTTCCCGGGTGGCTCAGTCGGTTAAGGGTCTGCTTCGGCATAGGTCATGATCCCAGGGTTCCGGGATCAAGTCCCCCATCGGGCTCCCTATTCAGCCGGGAGTCTGCCTCTGCCCTGCCCCACCTGCTTACGATCTCTCTCACTCTCACTCTCTCAAATAAATAAATAAAATCTTAAAAAAATAATCTTGGAAAAAGAAAGAAACAAACCTGTCTTCACTCCTTTCCCACTAGAAAAGCAAGAGCTGGATCTCCGAGGATGACTTCTACCGGCCTCCCCAGGAGCCGCCCCCAGAGAGCCCCTCAGAACGCTCCGTGGCTTCTTCTGGAGGGACACCAGAGTCGAGGCCCAGTCTCCTCCGGCATTTTTCTCAAGGACCAAGAAAAAGCTTCTCCACGGGGGCCTTAGACAAAGCATGCGTGCCTTCCCCGGGCAGCAGGAAGAGCAGGACAGCCGTGGCACAGGAGCATAAGAACTTCCGGGTGGTGCACCGCCGGCAGATGGGTAGGTGGCCTCGGGCTCCCAGTGACCTGGCCGCACGGGGCAGCACCTTCAGGAGAGTGGGGCTGCCAGCCTCTGGGGGGTCTTCTCACAGGCAGCACCTCTTCCCCAGATGTCATAAGGAGCAACCTTGCGGAGTAATTCAGGAAAGCATTTCAGGAAAAGTACTATATTTTCTCATAAAATCTCAACAAGGTAATGCTCAAAAACCTGTTTCATGTAGTGAAATATGGCAGCTTTTTCCTGGAAGTCCTATGATTTTACGAAACCCTGGGTTCTGCCTGGAGCCGGGAGCAAACCCTGCCCCTTGAAGGCATTTCAATGTCTCTTCCCAAGGCCTTTATCTTAGGAGGTTGGTTTAACAGCTCCGGTAGGGTATATCAGCTCTGCTCTCTGGTTAGTGTCCTCTCTGTGCCATTGACAGTGAGGCCAGCTTGATTTCCATGCCCTGTGAGGTTCTAGACAGTGGTCAATAACTATAACCTAGTTTTTCCACAACCCCTATAAACAAAGAAAAAATGTGCCCTGGAGTCCGTCTCTTTCTCCCTCCGTCTGCAGTGAGCCAGCAGACAGTTCTGGCCGGGTTCCTAGCTTGGGGAGTATAGGTAGAGCTCCCGTCTCCATACTCGCTTCATTTAGGTTTTTCTTGAAGTCCACGTGGTAACTGTAGCTGTGCCAGAGCAGGTGTGCTTTGTGCCCAGGCCATCAGATTCCTCAAAGGGTAGGAAGACCCAGTACAGGTCTTTGAAATCTCCAAGGCTAGTCCAGGCTGGGCGAGAGAGAACTGCGTGTCCTGTGGACCCCAGTTGGCGGCAGACCCCTGTGAAACAGGGAGCACTGAGCAGGGTGTGCTGGTTGGGCACCCGCTCATTTAGCAGATGGTTTTCTGTGGCGTGCCAGCCTGCTCTAGGTGCTGGGGACACAGCAGGAAGCAAAACAAAGTCTCTGTCTTCCCAGACTTATATCCTAGTACAAGAGGCAGGAACTAAGAGAATATACAAATAAATGCATGGTATGGGCCAGTGACAGTCATTGCTATGGAGAAGAGTAAATTGGGGAGCACCAAGGTGGGGAGGATACAGCTTCATGCGGGATGGCCAGGGAAGCCCTCACACATAAGATGACCTCTGAGGAGATGGGAAGGGAGGGAGGGAGGGAGACATAGGACAACCTTTGTGTCTCAAGCAGGAGAACAAATGTAAAGCCCCTGCATTGGGCACGTGCCTGGGAAACTGAGGAGTTGGGGAGAGGGTGTTAGAGATGAGGGCAGAGTGACGGAAGGCCTCACTGGCCCCAGGAGGGGCCTTAGCTTTCGTTCTGAGGGAGATGGCAGCCAGTGCGGGATTTGGGGCAGAGGGACGTGATCTGACTCCCTTTATTTTTTTTTTTTTATTTATTTTCAGCATAACAGTATTCTTTGTTTTTGCACCACACCCAGTGCTCCATGCAATCCATGCCCTCTCTAATACCCACCACCTGGTTCCCCCAGCCTCCCACCCCCCGCCCCCGCCACTTCAAACCCCTCAGATTGGTTTTCAGAGTCCATAGTCTCTCATGGTTCACCTCCCCTTCCAATTTCCCCCAACTCCCTTTTCCTCTCTAACTCCCCTTGTCCTCCATGCTATTTGTTATGCTCCACAATAAGTGAAACCATATGGGAGTCATCCTGGCTCATGTGTTGAAGGATCTCAGGGAGGGAGACCAGCCAGGTGGCTGTCGCCATCCTCCAGGCCAGAGGTGACGGCCAACTGAGCCCGTGTGGTAGCGGTGGAGGTGGTGAGGAGTGGGGTGTTCCAGATATGCCAGCAAGGTGTGCAGACAGACTGCGTGTGTGACGTGGAAGAAAGGAAATCAAGGACAACTCCAAGGTTTTTAGCCCGAACAGCTGGAAGGATAATGTGCCATTTATGAGATGAGGAATGTTGGGAGAGAAGCCGGTCTGCAGTGGGAGGGTCAGGAATTCATTTTCAGGCATTCAGCCTTGAGGTGCTTATTAGATATTAGACATACACGGAGCAGGTGGAGATCTGAATCTGAGGTTCAAGGGCAAGGTTCAGGTTGGAGATAAAAACTGGGCCTAGGGACGCCTGGGTGGCTCAGTGAGTTAAAGCCTTTGCCTTCAGCTCCGGTCAGGATCTCAGGGTCCTGGGATCAAGTCCTGCATCGTGCTCTCTGCTCAGCGGGGAGCCTGCTTCCTCCTCTCTCTCTGCCTGGCTCTCTGCCTACTTGTGATCTCTGTCTGTCAAACAAATAACTAAAATCTTAAAAAAAAAAAAAACAAACAAAAAAAAACGGGCCTTGTTGGCATAAAGCCCTGTGAGTGGGCAAGAGGAGGTAGGAGGTGGGTGTTGATGGAGGAGAGGACCCAGGAGTGAGCTCTGGGGTGCTCCCATGTTGAGATGTCAGGAAGAGAAGGAGGAACGAGCCCAGGGAACAGAAGAGTGGCCTGTTAGGGCTGAGAAAGATCCAGAAGCCAAGGGAAAGAAGGGGGGCTCAGCTCTCTCCAGTGATGCTAATGGGTCAGGCCAGACGGGGACCAATGAGTAGCCTTTTAGTTGGTGACAAGGAGGGCATGGGGCTTTCCAAGTGCAATTTCAATGGAAGGAGGGCTCAGCCGCCTGACTGGAGCAGATTCAAGATGGAACAGGAGCAAGGGAACTAGAGACAGTTTTGATACCTCCTCAGGGGGTTTTCTGTAAAGGGGGACGGAGGAACAGGGTGGTAATTAGAGATGTGAGTGCCATCAAGAAAGCTATTTTTAAAGATGGCAGAAATAACAGAGTGTTTGTGTGCTGGAGGGAATGATCTGGGAGGGAAGGGAGAAAGCAGTGACACGGGAGAGGGAGGGAGGATTGTTGGAGAGACGTCCTTGTCCTTGAGTAGGCGGGGGAGGGGGGAGGAGCGTCTCCACCACAAACAGAGGGGTTGGCCTCAGACTGAGCCGTCAGTTCATCCTTTGTGACAAGGGGCAGGTCAGACTGTGGGTACCGATGCCAGAGTGAGGGGTCTGTGGAGGTAATCTTGTGAGTCCTTTTTTTGTCTCGGTAAAATTCAGGAACAAGGTCAGCAGTGGAGGGTGAGGACGGTGGGGCCGGGGAAGGGGGAATGGCCCGCAGTCTAAAGCGCCTTTTTCTACCCCCAGGACTGTCCAACCCATTCCGGGGTCTCATGAAGCTGGGCACCGTGGAGCGGCGGGGGGCCATGGGCATTTGGAAGGAGCTCTTCTGCGAGCTCTCCCCCCTGGAGTTCCGCCTCTACCTGAACACCGAGGAGCGCGTCTGCGTGGAGACATGCTCACTGCTGCGCTGCGAGTCTGTGGGGCCGGCGCACAGCGATGGCCGATTCGAGCTGGTCTTCTCCGGCAGGAAGCTGGCCCTGCGGGCATCCTCCCAGGATGAGGCCGAGGACTGGCTGGACCGTGTGCGGGAGGCCCTGCAGAAGTGCCGGCCACAGCAGGAGGATGAGTGGGTGAATATCCAGTACCCCGAGCCGCCTGAGGACCCCCCGGTTGTCCCCCAGGGCGGCCTCCCCTCCCACCCAGACCTGCTCCCTGAGCCTGAAACCCTCCAGGCCACACAGTTTTGTTGGTCCTCTGCCCAAGATCCTGAGCCAGACGCTATCAAAGAATCCCTTCTATACCTGTACACGGATAGGACCTGGATGCCCTATATTTTTTCCCTCTCCTTGGAGTCTCTGAAATGCTTCCGAGTGAGAAACAACGAGAAGATGTTAAGTGACAGCCATGGAATTGAGACCATCCGAGACATCCTGCCAGACACGAGTCTTGGGGGCCCCTCCTTCTTCAAAATCATCACGGCCAAGGCCGTCCTGAAGCTGCAGGCCGGGAGCGCCGAGGAGGCCGCCCTGTGGAGGGATCTGGTGCGGAAGGTCCTGGCGTCCTACCTGGAGACGGCTGAGGAGGCCGTGACCCTGGGTGGGAGTCTGGACGAAAACTGTCAGGAGGTGCTGAAGTTCGCCACGCGGGAAAACGGCTTCCTCCTGCAGTACCTCGTGGCCATTCCCACGGAGAAAGGCCTGGACTCCCAGGGCTGCTTCTGCGCAGGTGCCCACTCACTGTCCCCCCCCCTCCCCCGCTACCATGCACCCGCCTCCTGCTGCCTTGGGTGGGGGATTCCTGACTCAGGTTCTCCTGGGATGCGGCAGCGCATAGCCCCTGCTTCTCCCCAGTGCCCATGGAGGCTGGAGGCCGGCACCGCTGCAGGGTGTCGGCACCTGTGGGCGGCAGCTCTGCACGGTGCTGCTCTCTGTTCAGGGAGTTCCATCAGGAGAGCTCTGTTCTCCACACCTTTCGTTATCACATTACCATATCATTCAATCCTTTTGGAGTGGGGCATGGTGCCCTTCCAAAGATTCCTGCATGCTTTCACAAGTGCACACAGTCTTTTTCCATTACAAAAGTGGGCTCATACATCCCAGGGCCATGCAGTGGAACTTTCTCTGATAATGAAAATGTTCTAGATCTCTGCTGTCAAGCCACATGTGGCTCCCAAGTACTCCACGTGCAGCTAATGTGGCTAAAGGAACTGAATTTTCAGTTTAACGTAAAGATATTTAAATTGAAATGGGTACCTGTGACAGCACAGCTATCTATATTGTCCTATAACTTTTTTTTTTTATGCTTAAGAATGTATCACGGGTATTATTCCAAGTCCGTACACCTGCTGTATCATTACTGTCCTCAAATCTGATTCTCCTGCGGGGGGCACTGGGCCAGCTGCTTTATTTGGATTATTTCATTTATTCCTCACAGTACCTATCCCGAGGTGGAGGCAGATGAGGACCTCGACAGTCCTAGAACCTTGCTCCGCTCAAGTCCCCATAGGCCCTCTCCACTGCCTTGCTTTTCAAGGCGTGAGATAGTCCACGGCTCACGTTCCATTTTCAGCTCTTCTCCCCGATCCAGACACCCATTTCCATCCCCACGGCTGCTCCAGGCCAGCTGTGAAAGTTTCACCCTGCTGCGGAGCACCACAGCAAGAGACCTGGCTCCAAGTGGCTTGAGGGCTGTCCTGTCGGCTGGAGCCTGAGGGACTAGAAGGAAAAGTCTGCTTTGGGCATCTGGAAGGAAGTGGTCTGCGGTTTTCTTCCTGCAGAAAACATGTTCAGGTCCCTGCTCGCCCCCTCCCTCCGCCAGCCCCCAACCCTCACACTTTGCACCTTCAGCCTGTGGGTGTTGGGCTCAGCGAGGAGGCCAGGCCCCCAAAGCCCATGAGGAGGGTCCCCCGGTGGGAGTCAGTGCTGGCAAGGGGCACCTCTCCTGCGCCTGTCACCTGCCAGCCCCGGGGAGCTTGGGCTTCCTTCCTGCCGCAAGCACAGCTCTGTGGCCAGGCTCATACCCACTGCTGACGTTTTGCTGTGTTCATGGTATACAGGGTGCTTTCAAAATCTCCTCTCGCTTAAACTCTGTAATCACCCCACAGAAGAGCATGTAGCAGCTGAATTTTACAGAGACCACAATGGAACCTTGCAAAAATTCAGTGAAGGTTAGAATGAGGCAGCTAGGAAGCAGATGAGCCTACCCTTCCGGTCCCAAGTCCAAAGGGACCTTTTCCCATGCCGGTGGGAGGCAGCCATGTGTGCTCGGGATTAGAGCCAGGCTTTTGCTCTGCCCTGAGCATACCCCAAGCAGCTAAAGCTGGGCCCTGCCCCACTGTCCCGAGGTATCTGGCGTCTCTGACTCCGAGCCTGCACCAGGCAGTGTCCAGACTGCCACCACCTCCAGCTGGCTTCCCTACCCCCTCCCTGTGGCCAGCCTCAGGTCCCCAGCTCCTACCCCGCTCACCGAGGCCCAGACTCGGTTGCTTCCATTTCTGGGCCCCAGTGGAGGGGGCAGACCCACTGGAGGTTGGCCTGCGTGAGCAAGCAGTGGGAACGCTGAACACAGGCGGCTAGGCAAAAGAGGATGTGGGTGCTAGCGGCAGCCCAACCCCAGTCCAGTGGCCAGCTGTGCCACGTCATCGTCCCGTGACGGGGCTGTACTCACCTCTCTCTGCACTGATTTCTTGAGCTCTAAAATGGCGATGACAATTGTTAACAGGGTTCTGTTGTAAACACTCAAGAACGGATTGTGTCTGAGCAGTATGCATATGAGTGAGGGTGCCTTTGTCTCTGTATCCTTTGTAATCTGTCCCTTCCTTAAAGAGCAGGTCCTTCGGCTTCGTAACCCCTGCCCTGATCGCAGACTCACACCGCCCCACTGCTCACTCACCCGCCGTCTTTCTCCCCAGGCTGCTCCCGACAGATTGGCTTCTCATTCGTACGACCCAAGCTTTGTGCCTTCTCTGGCCTCTATTACTGTGACATCTGCCACCAAGACGATGCCTCGGTGATTCCGGCCAGGATCATCCACAACTGGGACCTCACCAAGCGCCCGGTAA
Organism: Mustela nigripes; assembly: GCF_022355385.1. Classification (NCBI taxonomy): domain Eukaryota; kingdom Metazoa; phylum Chordata; class Mammalia; order Carnivora; family Mustelidae; genus Mustela; species Mustela nigripes. Next base: position 17,334,834 of record NC_081572.1, read on the forward strand.
GCCTGGAGCCCGGCCTGTCGTGGCCACACGGGCTGCTGAGTGACAGAGGAACGGTCGCTCTTCTCGCCGCTGCTCTTCATCTGTGTGGAGGACTTCGGCTCCAGGGAAGCCCAGGTCACTGGTTCAGGCCCCATGATGGGGGTGGAGGGGACCAACCAAGGGAAGAACATGGTGCTGGTCTCTAGCTCCTGGGCAGAGCTCTGTCAGTGCCACCCTGGTCCTCAGCTGCAGGTCTGAGGGTGGTTCTTTGCAGCGCCCCGTTGGCCACGGACTAAACTGTGTAAGGCACCAACAACCAGACAGATAGATAGAAATAAGGAAGGATAATTAGGATAGACTAGGTATGTAGATGGACAGTTGTGGGTGGATGGGGGGTGGGTGGGTGGGTGGATGTGGGTAGGTAGACAGTGGATGGGTGGCTGGGTGGCTGGCCAACCAGCTATGCTCCCCCCAAACCCCCGAGTGTCAGCCTTCTCTGTGGGTCTGTTTACATATGTTTGAAAATTGGAATTATCCTGAACTTGTACTGCTTTATAACCTGCTTTGTTCACCGAGTATCACTTAGTCTTAGGTCCTTTTTTATGTTCACCAAATGCTTTTGAATTAGATGTATTCCAGGATCTTTCACATTCCCCTTCTCCACCTGAGCTTACCCACTGACCTAGCTGTGCTACCATTAGCCAATTATTTGACTTAGTTTCCTTGTCTGTAAAGAGGGATTCATAAGTGTGTGCCTCTGGGTTGTGTAAGGATTAACAGGGATGGCACTGCCATGTCTTAGGGCCCTGTGTTAGTGCCCTTCCTTTCTCCTGAGGCCTGTCACACCTTCAGCCCCTAATTCACTTGGTCAGGCCCTGCCTCAAGGAGAACAAACTTGGCTTTACCCCAGAGGCACAGATTGCTGCGTAAGACAGACACAGAAGCACAAAGGAGAAGTTACTTACTTCTCAGGACCCAGGCCTGCTGGCCGCGGATGTGTCGTCAGAGCCCAGGGAACGTGTGTGACTCTCAGATTCTGTGTGACCCCAGCCTCCACTTTGCTAGGGACCGGAACCCCAGGACATTAGCTTCACTGTCCCCCACTCCTGTCCCCAGTGGCAAGTATTTCATTAACTACATGTAGAATATTAAACCTCAGAACCACCACAAATGCAAATAATTCCTTGGCCATTAAACACACTCCCTACTTACAACATCCGGACCCTTGTTAAGCCATCTTCTTAATCATTGCGGTGATTCTTGTGCCACTTCCTTTTCCCAGCTAGAAAATGACAGTACTTTTCTTGGCATATCTGACATCAGGAAATATCCAGCTCTCACTCTGAAAGATCCCTGGCCTGGGAAAAGACAGGAACATTCGAAATAGAAAGTGGCTGGCTCATGGGTTACAGGCCTCCTTGTTCACTGTTGCCTCTGGCTGATCCACTTAGGGAAGGGCTAGCTGGCACTTGGCAGGATGTCATCCCGGGACTGGGGCTTCTTTCTTGAAGCCTTGTCTCCTGCGAGCGCACAGGCCAGAAACAGTCCCGGGGGAGCAGGAAACTCCTGCCAGTCGTTCTGTGGTGCTTGGCAGCTCTCAGCACACATTCCAGTGTGTGATTTCATCTGAGCCTCGCCCAAGGCCTGAAGCTGAGTGATGGGAAGGGCTGGGCCAGGGATAGAGATGAGCTGTCGGAGGAGAATCCCCAGGTCTTTGCTACCTGGTTGCCCACCGGCCGGGAGGCTGGTACTTCAGGGCTCTGGGACATGGGAAAAGGAGCTGTCCATTGTGGGGGAGGCAAGAGATGGTGGTGGAGCTGGATGACAGGAGGCCAGAGGCTCCTAACCCTCCAGTGTGACCATCTCCTGAGGGCTCTGTTATGTCCCCCATGCTTCAGGGGACCACGGGGCCACACAGGCACTCGGAGTCAGAAGGCATCTCCCATTCCTAAGGAGATGCCTACATTTTTTTATCTCAACTCAAACATTCCTGCGTTTTTTATCGTAGAAATGTTTACGTAGAAATGTTTACATAGAAAACATTCCTACGTTTTTTATCTCAACTCAAAATAATCCCATAAGGGAGGTACTTTTGATTTCCTCATTTTACAGACAATGAAACTAAGTCACAGAGGTTTAATGTTAGAAGATGACACTGCTAGGAAGTGGTAGAGCCAGGATTCAAATTCAGTTTTGACCTGAAAGCCTGACTCCTAACCATCGCACAGTAGCTGATCTGGGAGAACGTCTCAGCTCCTCCAGCCTTGTCACAGTGAGGAGGACCCTGAGGCGGGGAGGGTCTTCTTGTTAGTGAGGCCGACAAGTGTGCAGAGACCACGCTCAGTTTAGGCCTGGGCTCCACTTTCTGCAGGTAGATTAGATAAGCCACTTTGGCTCCTGGAAGCCTCAGTTTCTTTATCTATAAAATGGGGATGATGAAAATAAATAAAAAATATTTTTTAAAAATGGAGATGATGACACCTTCCCCATTAGCTTGTCATAAGCATGAGGAAAGGATATGGCTGAGACCCACAGCCCACTGTCTGGCACATAGTAGGTGCTCAGTAAGTGGCTTTGGCGTGAGGGTCAGGGCTGAGGGAGGAGCTACACCGTTCTGTGAGCTGGGAGAGGCCGGGACTGACGCCTCATCTCCACACAGGGGCTCGGGGGGACCCTGGTTGGCGCTGCTGGCAAGAGCTGGGGAGCTCGGGAAACATCGTTAAGCTGTGTCTGATCTCTGGCTTCCTGTGGCTGGAGCCCGACTCAGTCACCTGGTTCCTGAGGCGGCCCTGGGGGAGTGCCTGTTTCCGTTAGGCAGGAAAATGGGGGCTGGGAAGACAGGAAAGAGTAGGAAGGGTCTGTGGGCCCAGGGGGAGAGGGGCTGGGTTTGGGCCTTAGGTTACTGGGTTCCCACATTGACTTTTATGAGTGGTGAACCTAGGCCAGGTCACTTCCCCCCTGGGCCTCAGTTCCCTCATCTGTAGAATGGAGACAGTGCCCTTGGAGTAGGGTGGGCGGTGAGTGGGTCGGTGAGACCGTGCCTGTCCCAGAGGCGCTCACCAGACGGCCGTGCTGTCCCGTCCCTGCTGTCCTCGGGCGGCGCTGCAGATCTGCCGGCAGGCCCTGCGGTTCCTGACGCAGATCCGGGCCCAGCCCCTCATCAACCTGCAGCTGGTGAACGCCTCGCTGTACGAGCACGTGGAGCAGATGCGCCTCGTCCGGAGCTGCCGGGAGCAGCTGAAGCTGCTGGGGGATTACCTGGGCCTGTGCCGAAGCGGGGCCCTGAAGGAGCTAAGCAAGAGGTAAGCGGCCTGGACACACACCGGCCCTCCGACACACACCGGCCCGCCAATACACACGACACACACTCAGCCGCAGCCGGCGCCCGCGCCTCTCGGGAGGGAGGCCAGGGCTGGGCAGAAACCAGCTTCCCACTAGGTTGGGGAAACAACCACATGCTTTGAGAGCGGCTTTTATTTGTTCATGTATTCGTTTCATTCAACAAATATTTACTGAGAACATTCTGAGAGCCCAGGTTTGCGGGCAGGTTAAGAGGATTGGAGGAGGGCAGAGCCGGGAAGACTTCCGGGAGGAATTGACAAGGTGAGGCTGAATGATGAATGAGTAGGAGTTTAGCAAGGAGAAGAGACTCAGGAGAGAGTGATCCAGACGGAATGGGGACTGTGCACAGGCCATGAACGAAGTCCCCCTTGATAAAAAGAGCAGAGAGAACTTGGGTGGGAGGTGCTGGGAGGGAAGGGGGAAGTGTGAGGAGGCTGGGAGGCAAGGGCCGTTGTTGCCCTGGCCTCTCCCTCCCCCGGCCCCCCCCCCCCCCCGCCCCTGCCTGCTTTGCTGCTGTCCAGCACAGCATCCCTCCCAAAATCTTCAGAAGAGGGCAAGATTAGGGTGAGACCCTCAGGGTGCCCTTTGAGAAGCTTCTTAGCCCCTGGAGCCTGGGGGCCTCCTCAGGGTCAGAGGGGATGCTGTGCTGCAGCATGGACTTAGGGTCTGTCTGGGTCCCTCATAAACACCTCCTGGCACAGTCCGCTGGGCTCTCCTCAGGCCCTCAGGAGGGCAGACCCCAGGTGGAGGAGCAGATGCCTTCTGTCCAGTGGGGCTTCGTGGCTGGGTGTTTGGGGACTTGGAGCAGCTCAGCAGCCCCTCCACATTCACCCCTGCCCCCAGCTGCTCCTCCACACAGGACTGGCACAGAAGCCAGCCCTCTGCTCGGCTGCAGTTGTAGGCTCCTGGCTCGTGCTCCCCGGGCCGTGGCTGCGTGGGGCCCGGGCAGTGCCCAATACAGGCCCCCCAGGACCCTCAGGAGGGGGCTGCAGGGAGCTCTCTCAGACATGGGGGAGAGGCAGGCTCCCAGAGCAGCCAGCTGGGCCCTAATTGGGCAGCCACCATGAGGGACCCTAGCAGGCTGCTTCCTGGGGAGGTCTTGCCTGCAATGGTCAATCACTAGGCCCCTGGGTCTCCCCTCACTGCCCTCCTTTCTGAGATTCTAGGACTCAGGGCTCCAGAGAGTCTCCCTCCAGCCCCCCTGACCAGGGTGGTGAGATCTCGTTGTCGTCACTCTCCAGTCAGAGGGATCGCCTGCGGACCTGAGCTGACTCGGTGCCTGCAGGGTGGGTCCTGGGTGCTGGCCTCACTTTCCTGGCCCTGGCTTGCTCTGATCAGTCGGTCTTTGACCTTGCTGACCTGTCCGGGCTGACCTTTGGGGCAACCCTGCCTCTTTCTACCTGATCCTGCCATTCCCATCCTTGGGTAGCTGCACTGGAAACCTGCTATGCAGCCTACCAGCCTTTGAGAGAGCAAGGCGAGGCCAGGAGACATCGCATTTTGAAAGCATCATGGGGCAAGTGGAAAAGCTCGGGAGCAGCCTCTGCCCGGCCTCAGACTTGCTGTGTGACTCAGAAAGGTCGGTTCACTTGTCTGAGCCTCAGCTTTCTTGTCTACCAAATGGGCCAGTCATCTCTGTGCTCATGCAGCCTTCCAGAGTTGTGGTGAGGGCCCCATGAGGGGCTCAGAGTCTGGAGAAAGACACGATGGCCCTGGGTCAGCATGATTTGTGCATGAGGAAAAGCACCCAACCCAGCCTTGTCAGGGCCGGAGGGCCAAGAAAGCTCCTAGAGGAGATGGTGTCTGAGCAGAGGGTTTGCAGCATTTTCTTATCTTCTTTAGAAGAAAAAAAAAAGTGTTTCTTTTTTATAGAGATAATCAGTATTCAGACAGCATAAAAGAATCAGGCAGAAACTTCCGATCACCCCTCCCCGCCACTATCAGTACTGTTAGAACTTGCTTCTAAAATTCTGTCCTTACCCATGCACATAGTGAACTGGGATTTTGCAAAAGAACGAGGAGAAGGAAGAAGGGAGGGCCCAGCTTTCCTGGCTCAAGGGGACCCGTCCTGTGGAAGGGGACGGGAGTGTGGTTCACCAGGACCCTTGAGGGGTTCCATGCAGCTGGATCGTGAGGGTGGACGCCAGACCTCAAAGGTCCTAAGTGCCACACTAAAGGGGTTTATCCTGCCAGCAGCAGGGAGCGCTTTGCAAAGTTTTGAGCCCAGGACTCAACATTCTCCAGGGTTTAAAAAAGACTAATTTGGGGGTACTCTCCTGGCTTAGTCAGTAGAGCATTGCAACTCTTGAACTTGGTGTTGTGAGTTTGAGTCCCACATTGTGTATAGAGATTACTTAAACATAAGATACACAAAGAGAGAAGAAAGTAAGCACGAAAGTGAAAAGCCCAGTTGGGCAGGAGTGGGGCACCAGGGCTGGTTTAGTAATTAGGGACATGAGGAGGCCTGGCCTGAGTCGGCCAGAATGGAGGCTGAGGACCAGAATGGTTGAGAAGGAGGGACAGGCCTTGAGTGTGAGCGGTGAAGTCAGGGAGGAGTTCGCCGTTGCTAGTGGCAGCCCTCTGCTGGGCCCTCTGAGGGAAAGGGGATCCTCAGACAGGCCTGGACATGTCTCCAGGGGCCAGAGAAGCCCCAGAGCACCCTCTCGATCCCTGGAAAGGAGCCATTCTAGAAACGCCCTGGAGGGGTGGTCAGAGGAGGGACCTGAGTTCAAAGGAGTCACACAGCCTGGGTCTGGAACCCAGACGTAGCAGCCCTGCCTGCGCCGTCTCCCGCCCCATCACTGGCTGCAGGGGTGAAGGGGCAGCCTTGCCTCTGTCTTCCAATGTCTTCCAGAATGCCTTACACTCCTCGGCCCCTTCGTCTGGGCAGTCATCTTCACACAGAAGAGGACAGAGAGGGGTCTCAGGATTGTGGGGGAGAGAACAGAGTCCCGGAGCGGCCCTGGGGTGTGGATTTCTCTCCTGATGGCAGGATGAGAAGCATCTCGCTCCAGAGCCCATGCTCTTGTCCCCTCCATCTTGGAGTGCCATGAGGAAAGCACCTGCAAACCCTCACTGAATGCGTGACGGGCCCAGAGGACAGTGGCTCGCAGGGAGGGTCTTGGGCCTGGCCGCTCCGCCCCCCATGACTGTGGGGGCAGAGGGCAGATGACAGAGATGGCTCTCCATCCAGATCAGCCCCACCCTTCCTGCCAGCTCAGGGACAGCCTGTGTGCCCCCCGCCCCCTGTGTTTTCCTGGTGATAAATGGCGGCTTCCTGTTCCCAGAAAGCTGGAAGTTTACTGGGGAAACCAGCATGGTGAGCTGAGCAGCCACTCGTCAGTGTCCTCACCCATCGTGGCACCGTGGCCTGCCGGGCTACTTGGTGGGGCTGGTCCTCTCTGCCCCAGACGGGGTTTCCACAGACCACAACTGAGGCCGTGGGGTGGAGCGTGGCCGAGCCCCTATTGGATGCCCCGGGGCCTCCTTAGGCTTGGAGCCTTCTCCCCAGCCCCAGTACCCACACCAGCCGGCCCAGCCAGATGTCGTCCCGGGGGGAATTTCTGCAGGTGTTTCCTCTCCATCCCTCAGGACAGAACCCCTTGAATGTCTGCCTTGCTGAGGTGGAGCGTAGAGTCAGAGTCGCCCTCGGCCTTTGTCTCCCCGGTGCCCCACCCCTCAGTGAAATGGGATGTGCCAAACTTGGGCCATCTCTGTGCCTCTCGCATAGCACCGAAACCAGATGCGTGACTGTCCCCCAGCTAGCCCAGGGGCGACAGGAGAGCAGAGGCCACATGCTATGTATTTCTGTCCCCAAGCGCTGTCCTTGGTATGTGATGGTGGCAGTAATGACAACAGCTAACACCTCTGGGCATTCACTGGGTGGATAAGGGTGCGGGCTCCAGAGCCAGACTCCTGCATTCAGACTTCCGCTCTGCCACTCACTAGGGGACTATAAGTGTACCGACCTTAAGGGGTGGCAGAATGAGTCAGTGGCTAAAGCTCTGAGCCCAGTTCCTGGTACAGATGTTAGCTTTGGTCATCGTCCTCCTCGTTGGTTAATTTTTTTGTAGATGCTTTATTTTTTATACCTTTAAATTTTTTTGCAATTTTTTTCAGCTTTGTTGAGGTGTAACTGACCAAATTGTGAGGAACTTACGGTGGATAGCATGATGAGTTGATGCACGTTTGTACACCATGAAAGGGCTCCTCCCTCTGCTTCGTTCACACATCCATCCAGCCCTCACTTCTTACATACAGACTTTTGATGAGAGCGTTTGAGCTCTACCCTCTCAGCAAATTTCAAGTGCACAGTACAGTGTTGTCAGCTACAGGTGGTAATGATTCATTGTTTACCGTGTGCTGGGCGCTGTGCCAAATGCTTTAGATAAATTATTTAATCCTCAGAACAGCTCCATTTCTCAGGTGAGGAAGCTTGGGGTGCAGAGAGGCTGAGTCATTTGCCCCAGGCCACCTGGAAGAGCAGGTCCCCACCCCAGGCGGCTCAGCTGGCTCTTAGGGACCGCCCCACCAGGCGTTCATACCCGGGTAGCAGCTGAAGGAATGAAAGCAAACAGAGGTTGTCCCAGATCGTGGAAAACCTAAGGAGCCCCTTATGTTTTGTTTGAAGGCTCAACCACAGGAATTACCTCTTGGAGTCGCCCCACAAGTACAGTGTCGCTGACCTCCAGCAGGTGAGAATGCCTCCTCGACCCCCACACTTCTGTGGAGGGACCTCATTCCTGGAGAAATCAGAAATGGGGACGCAAGAGGGGGGCTGCAGCTTCTCAGCCCCTCAGACTGCGTGTCTCACTGTCACATGCTTCCCAGGCAGTGACCGAGTGCCAGCCCCTTCCCTGCTGCGGGGCTCATCCCCAGCGGGAGGGCAGGTCCCACAGGTGAGAGCCGGGGACATTCCTTTCCTCGAGGGAGGGCACTGTGGATTTGGGTCTCGTCTGCCAACACGGTCATCCCCAGTGACCTCTGCATCGGGGAACTGGACAGCCTCGTTCGGCCTGATCCAGGGAGCCTTTCTTGCCCAAGCAGGGAGAGACTTCTTTGGGGGTAGGAGTCCTTCAGGTAGAGTGTCAGGAGGGGCCGCAGACTACGTTTTCCAGACAGCCTCGGCCTCACTCAGCATAGCTGCCTGAAAGGCCTGGCAGCCCTCACTTGCCCTCCACAGATCGCAGATGGGGTGTACACAGGCTTCCTCAACGCCCTCATCGGATTCGCCTCCCAGCACGTCTACCACTGCGACCTGTGCACCCAGCGTGGCTTCATCTGCCAGATCTGCCACCACCACGACATCATCTTTCCCTTCGAGTTTGACACCACGGTCAGGTATGCGGGACACACGGCCAGCTGCCCACCCCTGCCCACAGCCAGCCCTGGCATTCCAGCGGGGCAGGAACACAGAACACGGAGCCACAGGCTGGGGAGGTCGTCTAGAGCAGCTGATGCCCAGGCCAGTCACGGCCAGCTTTGGGCCAGCTTGGGGGACGAGAGAGCCTTCCGAGGACCCCTCCCTAGACCAAGGAAACTATCTGTCTCCCTCGAGAAGAGGTAAGGTAGCTTGCTGAGTCTTTGAGTGGGGGCCTCAGTTTTGTCATCTACAAATGGGTTGAGAAGGGACTGAATGAGCCACTGCCCCAGAGGGTGGGCACAGGCCACACAAAGTGGGCACCCAGGAGGGGCCCCCACCTGGTTCCCTCCTGCAGTGATGGTGGTTCTTATCCGATTAGCACTCATTATCAGGAGCCCCTAAATGGAAAAATTCAGCCGCCAAACCTCCATTCCAGCCCAGGTGGGAGTGGAAAACTGAGCAGGCGGGAGCATTCGTTCGTTTTCAGTAGGTGTCTCATGGCCTAGATTCAGCCCCTGGGCTCCGCTTTTCAAACGGCGGGGTGATGTTCTCAGCACAGGCAAGGATCATGTCACGAGTCCCCAGCAGCATCGGTAGGAAGTGCTGCAGAAGGGAGCGTGCCTGTGGCATGGCGCAGGGTCGGCGCCCCAAGGTTTTGTTCAGAGGTGGGGAGGCAGCACACGGGCCTTGGGTTGTGGGTGGCACTGCCCCTCCCCCCCCCCCCGGCTCCCGTCAGAACACTGGCTACTGTCCCCCCAGGTGCAGTGAGTGCAAGACCGTCTTCCACCAGAGCTGCGAGGCCGTGGTGAGGAAGGGCTGCCCGCGCTGTGCCCGCAGGCGCAAGTACCAGGAGCAGAACGCACTCACCTAAGCCAGTGTGCTGTCTCCATCCGGGTCCACCGGGCGGGGACACCCCACTCAGCTCGGCCCTCCCAGCTGGGTTTGGCATCAGCCTGGATCCCCTCAAGGTGTCATGGCTGTCTCCCCTGTCAGGAAGACTCAGATGTGACCAGAGCACGAGCCTACCCGATGAGGCCCTCGATGATGTCCCCCAGTCCCTCTCCCGCCCGTCTGCTCCAAGAGGTGGGGACACCATCAGGGGAAGCGGGAAAGGGAGCTTTGCACTAATCAGGCCCCCAGCTCGCCTCACAGATGCGACACCTCCCGGAGGGCTGTTCAAACACTGTGGACATGAGACTTGGGCACATTCTCTATTCCACATTCCTGATTAAAAGGTCTAGTTTTTTAAGACAGGTTTTTTTTTTCCCTTCATATTTCAACAGAAAATATTTTTTTATTCTTGACCCTACACAAGTCACCCAAGAAATCCAGGCATTCTCATGTGGAGCAAACATGTGGGACCATTTGGCCCACGGGGAGGCCACCAGGGGGCCTGAGCCTGTCAGCCAGACCGGGCCCTCGCTGCCCACAGCTCAAGTACGTGCCAAACTGCCCGGGAGCTGGCGGGATTGGTCCTGGTGACCGCCTTCTTCCTCTGCCTCGCCTCTCTTCACCCTGCCCTGTCCTCCTCCCCTGAAAACCCCATAACCTTTTTCCGGGTCAGAGCCCCCTGGCTCCCCTATAGCCTGGGATCTCGGTCCCGGTGGGAGAAGGGAGTGACTTGGAACCAGCACTGTCAGCACTTTGCGCCTTCCTTGGTCCAGGCCAGGGTCATCTTCCCTCCCCCTCAGCCCCTTGCCTACCGCAGACATCCAGCCCGATGGCTGCTAGAGACCTGCTGTCAGGGGGACCCCCTCCCCCAGAGAGGGCAGTGACCCCGGGCCAGGGCCGGCCTCGGGCATCATAACTGCCAGGCTCCGCACTGTGCAGTGGTGACCCCCCACCCTGTCCTTCCACGAAGAGTGCCAGGCCTGCTGCAGAGATGGACGGGGACACATGGGAGCGGCCACCTTGTGGAAGGAGGCCCAGCCTCAGTTTACAAAGCCATGGCTTCCCAAAGCCTCGCTGGACTGGCCCAGGAGGGGCGCTGCCAGTACTGGAAAAGGTCACAGGAGGGTGATTGCCTTTTCAAGGGGTCTTGGGGTAGAGTGGGAGCCTTGAATTGTTTTCAAAATGACACTGAAACCCTGTGATTCGGGGCGATCTCTCTGCTGCCTTCTCCCATCTCCTCTGGACCCACAGCCCCCCACCTCCCACCGGGGTGCTCTGGCCATCCTGTCTGCCCTCGGCTTGGATGGGGGCCTCCGGTGGAGGTTGCCCGTCACTTTTAAGAGATGAATCTACTCCCACCTCTCCCTTGGGGTGATTCGGCTGCTGAGTCACCTGCCCAGCCCTGTGGAGCGGGGTAACTTGTGCAATAGAACAGAGGAGGTGGTGGGTAGCAGGGCAGGGGAGGGCTGCCGCACAGCTTCTCTGTCCCCGTCACGGAAGATGGTGTACGCCGATGCCCAGCGCACCAAAGCCTTCTAGATGGGAAAGTGGGTCCTTATCTCTGTCCCGCACCCCCACAGCCAGCATTAATGCTCCCCCGCAAACCCAGCCCGAGAAGAGCCGCAGGTGCCCCAGTCCCCAGGTGGACAGAGGCTGGCCAGCGACAGACGGTGCGGCTGGGGGCCACCCTGGAGGGCTCACTGGGGTTGGGTGGACAGGCTGTCTCCTGTCCACAGCCACCTCCCGGGGACTAGTAGCATTAGGACGGCCCCCCTGCCCAGGAAAAGCTGCTGATGCTTCCAGATAAGTTGGCTTTTACCCTCTCACCCTCCATGGAAAGCTGACGTGAACCTCATTGGTGCCCACACTATTTTTAAAATGCCATGTTATGCAATAAACTGTTTCTAGTGAGGGGTGCTGGCCCTGAACAGTGCTTTGCAATGTGTGGAAGGAGCTGCTGCAGTGTGATTTTTGAATGATTTTGCAGTAAACCTGATTTTTCTCACCTCTGGTCTCGCTTCTGAATCCTGACGCTGCCACTGGTTGGGGGAGGCCACCGGCCATCCTGTCGTCCTCAGATGGGGCCCCCTCTGCGCCTTTTAGCATGGAAGGCCTGGAGAGGGGTGGTTGGGGTAGACATCTGCAAGCAGGGGGTTTGCGCACGAGGCATGGGCATGCCAGGGAGGAGAGGCGACAGTGTTCGGTCTGTCCCTTCCCGACTAGGAGTCAGATATAGAGGCTTTGGAGGGATAGCATTGCAGGCCCCTGGTGCGGAGGTTTCCTCACACACACTCTTCTGTAACAACTGAAGCTGATCCCTGAGATCCCACCACAGGGACTTCCTCCCTGTGCCTGTCAAAGCACAGACCCCTGGCCTCAGAACATGAGATGTGTCCGGACTGTCCCCCGCTGGGAAATCAAGTGAGGGGGCTCAGGGAGGAAAGGCTCTTTGAGCAGGGCCAGAATCTGGGTGCATGGTTTCAGGGCTCCATGTGGCTTTTAGTTGGCTGCTCCCTTGCCCTGAAGTTCCAGGGAGGAGAAGGCCACCACTGCCCATGGCAAGGACAGAGGAGGGAAACAGACTCGTTCCCTGAAGCAGCTCACAGGAAAGTGGGATTGAAACATTAGGCTTTGCAGTTCCTTGTCCTTGAAGAGAACTTTCAGCCCCTGGGAGGGGGGAGGGGGCCCTTCTGCGCATCCCCTGAGCACCAGCTTCCCTCAGGGGCCTCAAGTCCCTCCACGGTCAGTAGGGGGTGGGCTCTGAGAAGACCGAAGTACCTGTGTTTGAGGTCTGGGGACAGGGCCTCGTGACCTGGATGCTCCCTGCCTTTTTTCTCCATCCTCAGCAAGATGCCTCTGTGGACATTCCTTTTTTTTCCTTCCCCGCTTCTACCTAAAGGAAAGTGTGGAGTTTGGAGACTTCAACCCAACACTGAAGGGGAGGGCACTCATAATAAAAATGTTAATAATGAATGTGTGTTCTTACAATAATAATGTGATAATACTACACCGTGTTTCGTGCAACTCATTCTCATCCAGTCTTACCAACCATCCTGCGAAGGAGGCGCCCCTGTCCCTTCTACAGGAGAGAAAATGGAAGTGCTAAGGGCAGGCTGCGCTGGGCTTACCCTGCGGACAGCCTGCAGGGTGGCCCTCTTCCAGAGGACGATCCGGGCAGCTGGGGCATGCAATCGTACAGTGGGAGGGAAATCTGGCCAGAAGAAGTCGAGGAGACTCCCCCTTCACCCCACATGCCATCATCCCGGCCCTACTGCTTCCACCTCCCAGGAGACAGCCAGGTGTGGCCCATGATCCCAGGAGGTGCAGGGGGAGGGCGGCGTCTGACTCTCAGGGCGCTGGCCCGGCCCAGAGGGGACAGGAAGCCAGGACACCGGGGATTGTCTCTAGCAGCCGCAGCCCTGCCTCAGCCCGGGAGGAAGTTCTGCCGGGCGCTCTCCGCTGGTGCCTCCCTCGCTGTATTGTTGAACAGGAAACCCGGCTGCGCGGGAGCTGGGCGGTGGAGGAGGGAGCGGCGGACGCCGAAACCACGCGCGCCTGCCGGGACAAGTGGAGGCGAAGCCAGTGAGCGGACACCCCGAGGTGCCGAGGCCGGGCCGGGCCGGGAGTTGGGGGTGGGTGGGAGCCGGGGCGGGGGTGCGGTGCCGCAGGTGGCGGGTCCTCTCCCCCGGGAGCGCCGCGCGCCTGCTCCCGTTCACCCGGCGCTGGGGTGGGAGCTGCGCGCACCCGGGAGCAGGGCCGCGCGGGTCGGATCCCCAGCGAGCAGCAGAGATGCGAAAGGCTGCGGTCCGTCCGGGGACGGGAGGGGCCCAGGTGCAGGCCCCCGGCTCCGACCCAGGCGTTGACGGCGCTATGGTTCGCGTCGCCCGGGCAGTGGACCCAAAGCACCTCCTTGCGACCGGTCGGCCCCCGAGTTCCAGGGATCTTCCCGCTCCCCTTGTCCCTCCGCTTCTCTACGCTCCCCCCGAGTTGGGGAAGAAGCCGTGACCCGGGTCCCCTCCCCACCCAGCCCGAGACTCTGCGCTCGGGTAGGCATCCCTGCGGTGGGAACTCCGCTCCGAGTTTTTCCAGGCCCCGCCAAGCTGCGCCCGGAAAGGGCCTGGGGAGGGCGGAGGTGGGTCCGAAGCGAGTAGCGCCTGCAGTCGGGCTGGAGAGGGCTGGTGGTGGGTGATTCAGGGTGCAAATGGCTTCGCTAGGTATGGGAACCAGGGAGAGACAACGACCGGGGTCGGGCAGTCCCAGAGCAGCGCGCCCGCGGGACGCAGAGGCTCGAGGACAGCAAATTCCGTGGCGGGGGTGGGGAGGAGGCGGGAGGGGCGGCAGGGGTGGGACCCTACCCACCTTGGGCTCCGCTCGACACCCGGCAGCACCCCTTCAGCCGCAGCCCTTCCAGCTGCCGCCTCTCCCTTCTGCCTTCACTTGCTCTGGGCCCTGCTTCCACCCAACCGGCCGAGACACACTCGTCCAGGCTCCCACTCGCCTCTCGCAGATACAGCCGCGTTGGGGATGGGGGGCAGCCCTCCTGAGCATCCCTCTCCCTCTTTGCTCCCCTTGCCAGCTCCTGCTCCCCGAGGTCTCCCCCGGCCTAGCCCTTGGAAGCCCCGCCCAAGGAGATGGCAGGGGCCTAACCTGCATCCATCCGCTGGCTCCGCCCGTCCAGCCCATGGGCCCACAGAGACCTGACCCGCCGACGTGAGTGAGCCGCGGGGGGGGCCCAGGGGAAGGTGACCAAGGGGTATCCTCTCAGGGGTCTGTTGACCTAGCTCCGGGCAGCTCACGCACCACACCTCCAGTGCCCAGTGTGCACCCCTTTCCCCCTCCAGGAAAGCTTATTCCTAAGTAGTGAAGGAGCGCAGTGAGCCTCCCGCCAGACCCCGTTCCTTAGGTTCCTCAGCCTCAGCAAGCAACCGACTCCCAGCTGCTCCCGGGACACCTCTATTGGGCAGAAGATGGGTTCAGTGCAAGGGCTTGGAGCCACCAGCCCCTTAGGGAAGAGACTCTGATTCATCTCTTTGATGGGGAGACACAGGCAGGTTTACAGATAGGCTCTGACCCCCAAGCCCGGGGCACTAAAAGCCAGGTGAAGCTGGCACGCAGAGGGTCGGGGTGCCATGATTCACTCCAGGAGAGCTCGGGGGAGGACACCGCGTGGGTAGTCATTGTCACAAAGTGCAATCTCTAGGGGCCACTCTCGTGGGGCAATGCGGAGATCACAGGGCAGGTGGGAAGGCCGCGGGGGCAGAGCCTCCCTCTCTCGAGAGGTGGAGGTGGGAGCTGGAGAACACCGGGCGGTGCGGGCCGGTCTGGGCGGGCCAGGCTCCGGGTTCATGTCCGCGGCAAAGCCGCTGGGTAAGGAAGGAGAAACCGAGAGAACCGGTTCCCCGGCCTTGGCAGTCCGGATCCCTTATGCCAAGGCCCTCGGACTAGGGGAAGCAGAGACACTCCCCGGGTAGAGCGGCTCCGGGAAGGCTCCCAGAGCCCCGCGCCTCAACTCTTGACCCCGCTGGCCCCGGGGTGCAGAAGCCTGGAGGGAAGAGGCTCTGGAGACCCGGATTTCCTGAGGGCTTGTGGTGTCTGGGAGGGGCGGGGCAGGGGGCAGAGGGAATGGGCTGTTTCTCGCACCTCACAGACTGAGAAACTGAGGCCCAGTCAACTTTGTAAGCAAATGTGGCCTATGGCCATCAATCACCCCATCTCTTTGAGTCAAGGCTTCCTTGGCTGTCAAGTTGGACTAGTATTATGCACAATCTCCCCACCAAGGGATTGAATCGAGGTTCAAATCATAACCAATAACGCAGAATGAAAGTGTTGTCATAATTCCATCCGCGTGTGTAAGAATGGGAACGTTTTAACGTGTTTGGGGTTTGTTTTTTGTTTTTGTTTTTGTTTTGAGATTTTTTCCCAAAGATTTTATTTATTTATTAAAGAGATGGAGAAAGAACACACGTAGGGAGAGCAGCAGGCAGAGAGAGAGGGAGAAGCAGGCTCTCTGTGGAGCAGGGAGACACAGGCAGGTTTACAGGACCGATGCGGGGCTCGGTCCCAGGACCCTGGGATCGTGACCTGAGCCATAGGCAGCCGCTTAACCAACTGAGCCACCCAGGCGCCCTTTGGAGATTATTTTACCCAAGTCCCCCGCTTTTGAGATAGGAATACTGAGACCCTAACGCACACAAGGAAGGCAGCCTAGGGACTCGAACCCAAGCCTTTGTCCCCGCCCCCCCCCCCCCCCCCCCCCACCCCCAACCTAGAGCGGCGCTCCTCCCGGCTCGGTGGCCCTGACTTCCAAGCCCTTCTTCCTTGTCGCCCACAGGGAAACGGCACAGCCGCGATGGCGGCGGACGTCGAGGGAGACGTGTACGTGCTGGTGGAGCATCCCTTCGAGTACACGGGCAAGGATGGGCGCCGCGTGGCCATCCAGCCCAATGAGCGCTACCGGCTGCTGCGCCGCAGCACGGAGCACTGGTGGCACGTCCGGCGCGAGCCCGGCGGCCGCCCCTTCTACCTGCCCGCACAGTATGTGCGCGAGCTGCCGGCGCTCGGGGATCCCGCCACCGCCTCGCCTCCGCCCGTGCTCTGCCCGGGCCCCGCAGCCCCCGAACCGCTGGCCTACGACTACCGCTTCGTGAGCGCGCCGGCGCCCGCGGGCCCCGACGGCACGACCACCAAGCCCCGGGGCCGCGTGAGCTCCCTGTGCGGCCCCGCGCGGCGCGGCGCAGCGACCCCCCGCAGCAGCCCGGCGCCGGGCCTGCCCACCTGCCTGTACACGCGGCCCGCGGCCCCCGTGCGCCCCGCGCAGTCCCTGGACGACCTGGCGCGCGCCGCCGTCGCGCCCCCTGCCGGTCTCCTCGGGAGCGCGGGCAGCTTCAAGGCCTGTAGCGTGGCGGGCTCCTGGGTGTGCCCGCGGCCCCTGGCGCGCAGCGACTCGGAGAATGTCTACGAGGCCATCCAGGACGTGCGCGGCCCGCCGCGGGAGGAGCGCCCGCCGCAGGTACGCGGAGCCGGGGAGCGGGGAGGCGGGCGGAGGGCTGAAGACCCTCTCGGCTTAGCGTCCGGCTCAACGCTGAGCAGCAGTGTCCGCTGGCCCTGGACGTGCTCCTTCACCCCGAGCCTCACTTTGCTCAACCGACAGGGGTGCATGCTCCCCATCACTTATCTGCAATTCCAGAATGGCAAAGCCCCCCAGAGCCCAGATGTTTTCCCTAACTCGGTGGCAGAATTTGACTTGAGCCATGTGAAGCCACCCATGGCACTTATTGATTACCGGTGGTTTTCCTGCAGAAATGCAGATGAAATTGATTACGGTGTGCTGGCCCAAGCTTCCTGGCAGGTGCGTGCGCCACATGACCTAACGGCAGCACCATTCCGAAACTCTTCCGGGGTGTGGAGCGGTGGACCTGCAGGCAGCCCTAGGAGCCTTTCTCATAGAAGCTCGGGGGTCACATGAGATAATGGATGTGAAAGTCAGGGGTCTGCTTCCCTTTTTGGCTTCTCCCAACATTTCAGTTCCCCTTAAAAAAAAAAAAAAAAACAATTTTGATTTGTTTGTTTCCGGAAGAGGTTCAGTTATACTGAGGATTTTATTGTTGTGTCAGAATCCAGTTGTGTTAATTTGGGAAATTGAAAATAGCACACTTTTTTAAAAAAAGATTTTGTTTATTTATTTGACAGACAGAGATCACAAGTAGACAGAGAGGCTGGCAGGGACGCAGGCTCCCCATTGAGCAGAGAGCCTGATGTGGTGCTCAATGTGGTGCTCAATGTGGGGCTCGATCCCAGGACCCTGAGATCATGACCTGAGTCGAAGGCAGAGGCTTAACCCACTGAGCCACCCAGGCACCCCAGTAGAGCACATTTTAAAAAACACTTGTACATCCTCAGGATCCTTCTCGTGGCCCTGACACCTGACATCTTGAACTTTAGGAACATGGTGCAGGGCAGGGGGTGAGGGGGAGCGGTGGAGGGAGGATATACAGACTCCCTTATGACAACTGCCACCAGCTGGGTGATTATGGGCAATTCACTTCCTCTCTCAGGGTCCCAATTTGTCCTTTGGCCCAAAGAGGGGTGGAAAGGTGGATGGATGACCCCTAAACCTTGAGAGTCTCTGATTTCTTTCTTTGTACTTGATGTAATGTACTTGATGTAAACATTGATGCCTGGCACATGCCAGGACTGAGTCTGGGAAGCCCAGCGGAAGGAGGCACCGTCCCACTGTGTGACCTCCTGGGTCTTCCCACCGCGTGTACTGGTTGCAGTGCAAAGAGCTCAGGATTCGAAGCTAGAGAGACTCGAATTTGACGCTGCTGGGTCACCTGCCAGCTGCTGAGTGGTCACTTAATTCCCCCAGCCAGGTGTCCGCCTGTGTAAAGGGTTAGTGTTCTGAGCCTTCAACGAGGTGAGGCATGGAAGTACTTGGCACGTAGTAGGCGCTCTACCAAGGCTGGCTGGGTCCCATTGGGTACCCCTGTCTGCGCCACCTTCGCTCTGGTTTCTGTAAGGAGGAGCCCGCCCTCTTGTGGCTATGACGGGGAACAGCACTCGGCCGGTGAGGACCGCGACCCGGACTCCGCCCAGAGGGAACGCGGGCGGGGCAGTGGGGGCTCTTGTGCCCGGCGTCCCGGCAGGCCAGTTGGCCGGCTTCTCTGGGACAAATGGCTGGATGCCAGCGCTCCTCACCCCGGCGTCCCTCCGTTTCCTGGGCAGGCTCTCGGGCTGCATTCCGGGGCCTCCCCACATTCTCCGTCCTGCTTGCCCCTCCGTCTTTCGGAGCAGTTACAGCGGTGTGATGGGGGTGGGGGACACAAGTGCTGGCGGGGGTAGTACTCGCGCGGGGAGGAACTGGGGTGTCTGAAGGAGACCTGGGTATCGTTAGAGACGCTCAGCCTGGTCCGGCTTCTGGCCCTAATTCACTGTGGGACGCTAATGAAAGGCTTAAGAAAACTTAATGTTTCCTCCCTGTGTGATGGGTATAATCTCATACTCCCTGCGATCCCGCCTTATTCCAGTGCCAGCTGTGGGTCTCCCTGACACCCCTTCCCCTACACACGCCAGGGGTGGGAAGTCGGTTCTCTCCTGGGAAGGAAACCTTGTTCTGCTCTTAGTTGTTCAAGGCAGCATTTAGAGAAAGAATTTCCTGAAAGGTGAGCCTTCCTGGTTTCTTCTTGGAGGAGGCAGGAGAGGCCGCTCCCTCCCCTTCATTCACTCATTAACTAAGCAGGAACTGGCCTCCCACCCGCCAAGCTCCTGGTGAGGCACAGCCCCCCAGGCCCAGAGAGCTACCATCTGGGTGAGGGGCCTGGCAAGAGAGGACAGATGCCTCAGGCCGGCCTGGCACATGCCATCTGGGGCAGAACGACACACACAGTGTCATCATAGGTGTGGGTGTGGGACATGCACCCCTGGAGCCCTGCAGTCCCGCCCCTGCCCTACCCTGCTGGGGGGGGGGGTTGCGGGGGGAGTGGGTGGTGCCTGACCCAGCAGAGCCTCATGGGCTCTCACCAGGGATGTAGATTTCATTCTTCAGCTGCTGGAAGATTCCTAGCACAGAAGGGAATGGGGCACAGAAAAGACCCCCGGGGCTGGGACTTTGAGAAGAACAGAGGACCTTCATGGTGACCCGGGCACTCAGGGATGACGGGACATTTGGGAAGCCGATGCCAAGGGATCTGGAGGCCAATGGGCTGAGGAAGGAGGGAGAGACGGCGGGGTGTGTCCCTGTCTCCCGTTGCATGCCTCGCAGACAGTGGTCTGTTTATCCGGTGGTGACACGGCCAGGGAGCAGCCAGATAGCTAGGCCTGCTGCCCAGGAGACGGCCCTCAGCCTGTGGTGCTGGAGATGGGGCTTCGGAGGGCCTGTGGAGAGGAAGAAATAGGGAGCAAGGCAGAAAGCAGGAGAGTGCTGGCCCAGACACCGAGAAGTGTCCAGAAGGAAGGAGAAGTCAGATAAAGGCCATTAAACATTTATCAGAAATGGTGACCGCAAGGTCAACCAGCCACCTTATCAGGAGCAGGTCAAGGGGTTACTGAAGGCAGAAGGCAGACATCAGAGGGATGAAGGTGAGGACACAGGCCACGTGTAGACAGTTCGAAAGCTTGGCAGGGAAGGGAGAGTCGCTGTGTGGCCAGAGGCAGGTGAGGCCAGAGGCAAGGCTCCCCAAATCGAAGTGGGTGGTCAGGGCCCAGAAGAGCGGGAGGCTGAGGACGGTGAGGAGGGGGTTAGTGAGACAGAATTGGGGGAGAGAGGCCAAGGGGGTGCCCGGGGCAGAGGGGGAGCGACCCGCTGACTCTGAGGCAAGGGGCAAGGATGTGAAGATGGAGCATCAGGGTCGTCTGGAGGAGGGTACACCAATGGCCAAGGGGAGAGGGTGGCATGGGGGTGGGGCCGTCGGCAGAGGAGAGAAGAGAGAAGCCTCCACATTGGGTGGCATTTTCCGGTCTTGTCATTCACCCTCCAATCAACTAGCCCGTAATGAACACCTGGTGTATCCTGGTCAGAGGGCTGGACCCTGTGGACACAAAGTGTGTCACACATGACAAGACATGACCCTGTCCCAAAGGGGCTAATGGTCCCGTGGGCTCTCACCCAAAGGCTCATCCCCCCAACAGCTCAGAAGGCAGGCATGGGTGCCCCCCTTTGCCAGAATGCAGAGTTCAGAGAGGGGTTAGTGGCTGGCTGAAGGTCCCCCAAGCAGGAGGTGGCCGAGAGCAAGTCACTTCCATGCTTCCTGACCCCTGCCCGGTGCGGGCCGCCAGGTTCAGTCTCAGCCCGGTGGCCTGTGGGCTTGGCCATTCTCCTCCCCGCGGTGGGGACAATAAAGCCAGAGGCAAACACGGGTTCCCTAAGAGGCCTGTATGTGCCCAGTCCTGGGCACGGGCTACAGGGAGGGATGCAGGAATTCCAACCCTTCATCTCCCACGCGGCCCCCAGGAGGAGACCCAGCTGTCCCGGGAGAGGGCAGAGGCGCACCTCCGCAGGAGGGAGAGAAGGAAGAGGGCTTCACCAGCGGGAGCTCTCTGCCCCCACCCCCTCAAAGGAGGGGCTTTGGGAGCCTGAAGCCTGGGGGGAGGGGCCCCTGAGACTCCTCCCCTGGGGCCGCGGGCGGGGTGGGGAGGAGTGGGGACCTGCTGACTCCGGGATTTCAGGGTGTGGTCACCATGACCGCCCCAGAGCCTCGGAGGTGGAGAGGCCCAGGCCGGCAGTGGGGCCTGGAGCCCACCCGTGCTGCCCAGGCACTGGCCACAAGCAGGAGAGCCCCGGGCCTCCGCAGCTTCCCGGGCAGCCGGCCCAGGAGGCGCCTCACCTGAGTAGGCTGCCGGAACTGGAAGGAGCCCCCAGGGCGGCCCTGGTTCCCCGTCCGTCCTCTGCTGAGAACTGTGAGTGACCCCTCAACTCCGAATGGGGCACGGGGCGTGGCGTGGCAGACTGCCCACTCTCTCCCCTCCTTCCCTCACCTCCGCCGGCTCTTTTCCCGGACCGGGCTGAAACCCACCTGCCCGGTGCCTCACCCTCCTCTCGGGATCGCCGGCCTGGCACCCACTCCTTGGGACGCACTCCAAGAGCCGCCCCAGGCAGCTCTGATTGGGACAAAGGAAATGGACTTGGACAGACCCACCTAGATCTCCCTTTGGGACAAGTCGGGGGCCCTCTGGAAAGGGAGTCTAGTAAGAGCCTGTGAGCTGAGGCCGGAGGGAGGGTCCAGTGAGTCCCCCTCATCTGGTCTTTCTCCTCAGCCCCTCCCCCACCCAGGGAAGTCAGCTACCCTGGGGTGGCCCAGCCGGTTTCTTCACCCCTGGCCTGACTCACCTGCAGCCCCAGGCTGACCCTGGAGCCCTGCTGCCCAGCCCATGGCCTGACCCATGAAGGATCAGGCTCTTGGGTGGCCCCCCCATCCTCAGCCCACATTCGGGGCCACCAGTGGTTCTCCCCAGCCACTGCTCCCTGGGAAGAATGGAGCAAACCCCAGGGGCTTGGCAGCCCCCATGGCTCGATGGGGTCCCCTGGGTGATCTCCCCTGAGCCTGGGCCTTATTATTCACCTCTCAGTCTCTGGTTCCCCTAAACCCCCCCCACCCTGGGCCTCCTGAGACAGGTCCACCTGCCTCCCCACTTCCTTCCTGAGCCCCAGCAGCCGGCTTCTCTCTCCATCTAATTTCTCTGCCTTTCCTGGGGCTGTCTGTGTCCAGCAGTGGGAAGGGCCAGGCATGCGACACTGAAAGGCAACCCCGATGACCCGTCAGTGCCCGGCCCTCAGCATGGGAAAGCCCATCAGCAGGACTGCGGTCAGCTGATCAGAAAGGGGTCAGGGTTCCAGACCCTGTCAGGGGACAGTTCATGTTGGTTGGCATTGAGGGAAAGGGGGCTGCCGGGGCCTGGGTCCGAGGGACACAGGGGTTCTTGCTAAAGTTCAGGAGGATTTCTTGCCAAACTGAGGAAGGACTGTGGTATTGAGGGGACTTCCAGAGCAGCTGTGAAAGCGTAGTGAGGCCTGCAGGACCCAGGCTCTGGGCTCCTACAGGTGCTGCCCCAAGGCCTCTCCTTCCCCTGGGTGGAGGTCCATCCTGAGGCATCAGGGGAACAGAGCAGGCGTCCCTGTCAAAGCTTCCATGTCTGTCGCAGGGCCTGGGTCAGCTTGGCCAGAGAGAGGAAGCCAGAGGAACCAAGAAAGGTGCCAGAAGGGCCCCGCCCCCAGCTCCCCCGAGCCATCTCCCCCACCCCCACCGCCCCCCCCCGCCCCGTCTATGCAACTGGAGAGTTCCTGGCATCATCTGAATTTGCCAGTTACTCTTCCCCCCTTAAAAATAGTTTCATGCCACTGCAAATATTTGGCTAATGGGGGGACATCTCCATCTAATGACTACTAGCATTTTGATTTCTCTCCATCCATCCTGCTTGACTCTTGGTGGGAGAGCTTTGCAGACCTCGGGCATCCCGGAGCACTGACAAAGGCACTGTGATTTTTCACTTACTGTGTCATTGATTCAGGACGGAGCAGGGGTGGACTGGGCACTGGGAGGCAGTGAGACACAAGGCGTGGTCCCTGCCCTCAGGCAGCTGACTGGGGTAGAGAGCTGGTCAGGCAAACCCAGGGTTCCCATCTGCTGTGGTGGGAGAACCTGCAGGTGCCGTGGCCAGAGAGAAACCTAGGGTCTCTTCCGGCCAAGGGAGGGGGACAGCAGGTGCATCCCAAAGGTTTCTACCATTCAGCCTCCTCCGTGAACCCCTCTGGGCCTGGTGCTTTGTCAGGGGCAGACTTTCTCTTCAATCGTAATTGGATCTTTCCAAGTTTTCCATTCATTCTTGTTTATTTTGGCCATTTTGGTTTTTGACTAGGAAAGCATTCATTTTTTCCTCGATTGACAAAGTCTTCTAAATTTACATATGGATTCCTTTGTGACCGAGGAAAGGATTTTTTTTCTAAGTTTTTCATAGCCATGGAAAAATTGTATATTTTCCATTTAAAGGACATCAGGTCCCCCCTAGAGATCAAGCCAAGCTGATGGACACTATTATTTTTTTTTTTAAAGATTTTATTATTTATTTGACAGACAGAGATTACAAGTAGGCAGAGAGGCAGGCAGAGAGAGACAGGAGGAAGAAGGCTCCCCGCCAAGCAGAGAGCATGACCCAAGCTGAAGGCAGAGGCTTCAACCCACTGAGCCACCCAGGCGCCCCATGATGGACGCCATTATTGAAATGTGGGTTTCCTTTGTAGATCTCTTTTTGGTTTTGTCTTTTACTCCAGGTCTGATAGAGGTTTATTACATCTCCCACTCAGATTTCCTCAAGCAAGTTCTTCTTGTACTTTTAGTAGGTTTCACTCTTGACGTTGAGCTAGAGCGCTGCTGGGAACGCCCCGATCTGGACTGCCCTGTCTTCACAGAGCTTGAATTTGTATCACAACTTGGTGTCCCTCTTTATCCCGTGGGGTCCTTGCGACCCTAAACTCCACCTTTCCTCTCAAGAACCTGGCCACTCTTTGTATTTTGTTCGATTTTATTTTTTGCACTCGCCAGTACCTCTCCGTATCCTTTAAGTTTCAACGTTATCACGTTAAGTGTCTTTCTTAAGAGTGTGTGTGTGTGTGTTGTCATACCACTGAATTTTGAAATCCAAGCTGACTGTCTTCTGATGGGATAATGCACTCTTTTGAGATTTTGTTTAATAACGGACCCAGCCTACTGGATTTTGTTCCTAATGGATTAATTACATGTATTGGTTTTCCTGTGGTTTGCTTTCCCCCTTCTATCGGGCTGCTACTGATTCTTTTCTTCTCCGCCTGTCACTCCCGGTGTCCTATGACACTTGGCATTTCATTCATGGCTTCTGTTTGTCCCTGGGGTTCCTAGTCAAACATGCCCTTGGATGTGCAGAGATGGGGATTCTTTTTCTCAGTACTCCCCCCTCCCCCGAAACTCACAGAACCTCATCAGTGTCTATACACAGCCTTGGGTCTTTTTTTTTTTTTTTTTCAGCTTAGAGAAATCTGTTTGTTGCATGATTGTTGTGTCTTTGACTTTTTCTTTCATTTCATGTGCACGTTGGCCCTCTTGACGGGCTTCTCCAGTTTTGTAGTTTTGCCCCCTTTCTTTCTTATCTCTGTGTGTGTTTGTTCTGAGAGATTCCTCCTGCTTTATCTTCCAGGCTACAGATTGGAGTCTGGAGTATGGCTCTCTATCCTCACCTTCAATGAGTAGCGCAATGATATATTCTAGGTTCTAAAACAGTCTTTTTTTTCTCTCTCTCGTTTGTGCTTTACTTGAATCTCCTTAAGAATTCTTTTTTGGTGTTGTTTGGGTTGTCTCTGTGTTTTCTAGCTCCTCTATCTTGCTAATAGCAAGATTTTCTTAATTAGATAAGGTGGGACACCTGGGTGGCTCAGTGGGTTAAGCCTCTGCCTTTGGCTCGGGTCATGATCTCAGGGTCCTGGGGGCGAGCCCTGCATCAGGCTCCCTTCACGACGGGAAGCCTGCTTCTCCCTTTCCCACTCCCCCTGCTTGTGTTCCCTCTCTCGTTCTCTCTATCAAATAAATAAAGTCTTTTTTTTTTTTAATATATAGTAAAAACTCCCACACGTACCCCTGCTTCTGTACCTGTTCTCCATCAGCTCTAAGTTGTCACTTTCATTAATTCTTTCCCTACTCTTCCGGAGTTTCTTTATACAGATACGAACTTCTATGAAACCACATTTGATTCCCTGATTTTTCTGTCTCCCTTACATACAGGTAGCAAGCAGTACACACAACCCTATATCTTGCTTGTTTTTTGCCTATTTGATTCAGCAACGTACCTTGGAGATCGTGCACAGAGAGTATCAGTCCCCTTCCTAGTAGCTATGTGGGTTTTCCTTGTAGGAATGTATCATAAATCCTTCAGCCGCTCCATGGTTGATGGGCCCTTGGACTGTCTCCCAGCTCTTGCCATTATGCACAAAGCTATAGTAAAGAATCTTTCGTGGATGTGCAGGTGGTAAATCAAGGATGAATCCCAGAAGTAGGATCGCTGGGCAGAAAGGTAACGATAGATATTTGTTCAGTTTTGCCAAATTGCTCTCCCTGTCTGTGGGGCTTATACCAGGTTACATTCCCACCAGCACAGATGTGAGCATCTGACTCCCCACAGCCTTGCTAACCACGTGCCGACAAGATGTTGGTTTCTGCCGATGCAGTAGTAAAATATATGCTCCAAAGGCAGCTGGGATTTGCATTTCTCTTTTCAGCGAGAGTGAGCATCTTTTCATAGATGTCCGGTCTGTTTGTTTTCCTTTTTCCGTGGCCGGTCTATTCATAGCCTGTGTTCCCTTTTCTGTCGAGTTATTGGTTTTACTTATCAGTTATTAGGAGGCTTTGCCGTTCGAGGGAGACCAGCCTTGGATCTCCAGCATGAGTTGGAGTCTCCCCACATTTGTCTTCTGACTTTGCTCATGTCATGTTTTGGCCACATAAATCACTTAATGTAGAAATCACTAATCTTACGGCTTTTTGATTTTGAGTCTCTGTCACCAAGATCTTTTTTTTTTTAAGATTTTATTTATTTATTTGAGAGAGAGAGAATGAGAGAGACAGAGAGCATGAGGGGGGGGAGGGTCAGAGGGAGCAGCAGACTCCCTGCCAAGCAGGGAGCCTGATGTGGGACTCCATCCTGGGACTCCAGGTTCATAACCTGAGCCAAAGGCAGACACCCAACCAACTGAGCCACCCAGGCGCCACAAGGTCTTTTTTTTTTTTTAATAGAATTTTGCTCATGTTTTCCTCTTTGAGTCTTTTTTTTGGGTTTCACATTTTATGTCAGACTCTTTGATGCTTTGGGGGATGTATCTGAGCGGACAGAGTGAGATGTAGACCCAGTGTTAATGATTTTTTTTTTTTCCTGGTTGGCTGTCCAGCTGTCCCGTCACCTTTACTGACCAGCTCCTCTTCTCAGCGGGGTTTGTGAGTGGTACGCAGCAGGTCCAGACCTTGCTGAATTAAGGTCTGCCAACTCCGGCCAGTTTGGGGGGGGGTCTTTCTGCTCCAACTCTTTCCAGCTACAGGCTTGCCAGAGGAGTGAGATGGATGTGTCTTTGCTCACTGGGGCTGGGATTGAGCTGTTGGAGTACCCCCCACTTGATGGGGCCCTAGAGCAGAGGAATGGTGGTCTCCGCCAGGGGGCCTGTGGGGCTAGCTGGCCAGGTCCCCTGCAAAGACACCATCAGAAATTCTCCCTGCTCCCTGTCCCTCGGCATTCCCAGCTTTCCAGCAGAGAGCGCTGAGCCCACCTGTTTGGCTCCCTGTGGGCTCCTCAGGTCACCCTGCCTTGCCCCCGGGGTCTTATGGTGGGCCAGGTCTGCCCCGGGGCCCCCTGAGTTCCAGCTTCTGTCTCAGGCACTCGGCCTATGCCAGCCAGCCCTGCCCACCGGCTGGCACAGCCCCTTCATAGAGGGTCGCAGCAGGGGGAGGAGAGAAGCAGGACATGTTGAAGCTGCCATATTTCCAAAGTTCCAAGCACCAGTGCCGCATCATAAAGGGAGAGAAATTACTACTGGGGGGAGTGCAGGGGAGAGAGCTGGAAAGGCCAGTCTTTCTGGATAAGAAACAGTGAACACTTCACAGAGTTGTAACATGGAGATTGCAGAAGAATAAGAAAGTCTAAGGGAGGGCTTTTCCCTTTTCTGTTATGAAGATTGTCAAACATACAAAGAAACCAGAAGAATAGTAAAAGGCATATAATTTATACCTATTACTTAGATTTAACAATTACTGCTTGCCAAGTTTGTTCTTCTTTTTTTTTTTTTTTGCCAAGAAACAATAAATTCCAGACTTTATCATATCTTATCCCGCCAAAATTCAACATCTATGTCTTAAAAGTGTTTTTCTCCATAATCACAATACTATAACCATTATTATATCTTTTAAAAATTCACATTAGTTCCTTAATAGCATCTCAGACCCAGGGCATAGTCGAAAGTCCCTCATTGTCCCAAAACAGATCTCTCCCAGCAAGTTTGTTTGAACCAAGGTCAACTCGAGAACCATGCATTCCACTGGACTGTCCCTTCAGTCTCTCTTGATGGTTCCCTCCTTCTCCTCCTGCCCTGACAGAGGCCAGACCCGTTGCTCCAGAGAATATCTATTCTGGATTTGACTGTCTGCTTCCTTGTGGTGGTGTTGCCGAGTTCCCCCGATGCTGGTGATACGTGCGGACTGACAGGTCTGAAAGGCTTAGGCAGCTCTGGTCACCGGGCTCGGTGACCCTAGGTCTCAGCTTGAACAACCGAGATGATGCCCAGATGGGAAACAGGAGAAGGAGGGTGACTGCGGTTTGGGACGTGCAGCTCTGGAGGTGTATCAGGGACACCCAGGGCAGCAGTCGAGGCCCGCTCCTGGAGCTGCGCTGACAGGTCATTACCTGAACAGAGCTGGCTGGGCTTCCCCAGGACAGCAGAGAAGCAAAGGTGGGACCAAGCATCAAGGATGTAGACAGAGGAAGAGGCGCACGGGCCCAGAGCCCAGAGCCCAGCAGGCACCAGAGGAGGAGGGAGAAGGCTGTAAGAACTAAGTGCTGGAGGGGGTCACACCCGACAAGGACCACATTTGTCACGAAGGAAGTCACAGGACACTCTAGCTGTGGGCTGGACATCAGGGTGACGGGCCAGCAGAATGGTGGGGATGCGCCCACCTTCAAGAAGTGGGCTCTGAAAAGGAAGCAGGCGGAGCTGGGTCCAGGGGCCTCCTTTTGCTTTTTGATGGAGAGACCTCAGGGCGCTTGGGTGACTCGGTTGGCTAAACGTCTGCCTTCAGCTCAAGTCATGGTCCCAGGCTCCTGGGTTCAAGCCCCCCTTCCCCAGTCGGGCTCCCTGCTCAGCGGGGAGTCTGCATCTCTTTCTTCCTCCCCACCCCCCACTGGTGCCTGCGCTCGAGCTCGTGCTCTCTCTCTCTCGCTATCTCTTTCTCTCTCTGTTGAAGAAATAAATAAAATCTTAAGAAAGAAATTAAAATAAGGTGGAGAGACCTCAAGTTTTTTGAAATGCCAAAGAGTCAAAGGCAGTCAAATGGGAGGGGTTAGAGATTTGAGGAACAGCTGCTTCTGGGCGAGCAAGAGAGGCAGTGGGATCCTGGGATCCCCCTGGGCCTGCTCGGGGAGGTCACTTCGGACAGGGGCACCTGGTCCCTCCACTGGGGAAGTGAGAAGGAAGGGTGAGTGCATGTGCCGCTACATTTGAAGCCCTGGCCACATTCTCCTCCCTAGGCTGGCTCCCGAGTACAGCCTCCTCAGGCCCGCAGTTCCCTTGACAGATGGTTTCTCATTCCTCCTGACCCAACCTTGGGAGACATCCTGGGTGTCTGCCAGCCTAATCCCGAGCACAGGGCGTGGGAGTGGTGAAGAAGGTTCCGCCCCAGGCCCCACCTGCCCTGGAGGAGCAAGCCAAGCACACAGTCCCATGAGGCCACTGAAAGGCTGGGGGCAGAGTCCAGAGCCAAGGGCATTCCATCAAAACCGAGAAGCAGAAAAGCAGAAGCACAACCCTGCCTTCTTCCCCACGGTCCCCGGTGCAGGGGGGAGAACTCGGGGGCCTGCTTGACGCTTTCATGGAAGCCAGTCTTGCGAGCAGGGAGAGAATGACAGACAGCCCATTCTATGGATAAAGAAACAGAGGCCCAGAGATTCAAGGGACTTCCCAGAGAGAAGCTAGGGCACAATCCACGTGAGAAGCCATGTCCCTGAATTCTGCTTCATTCTTTTTTTTCCTTTTAACCCAATGACGATGCTTCTGCTCCAAATCCCAGGGAAGAATCTCACCTTGGGCTACTGTGTTGGGACCCGAAAGCCGCAGGGCAAAGCAGTAAGATTATACCGAGCCTCATCTTAACACAACATGTCTGAGCCGCAGCCCAAATCACTTATACCAGACTCTCCGGGTTCGGGGTTGGGTGGGTGGTGCTTGGCAGCTCCAGGCATGGTTCCCCACCATTCTGAGGCTTGAAGACCCTGGAGGGTGACCCACTGCACACTGGTGGACTTGTCTGTCAGGGCTAGGGGCGGATCCGCTGAGGCCTGGACTCTGTCCTGGAGAGGGCGTGCTCAGGAGCGGGAAGGATGCCAGTTCTGGGCACTGCATTAAGCTCCCTGAGGCAAAGATCACAGTTTATTCTCCACTTTTCCTCCACCCAGCCTGGCTAGCCTGGAGTCAGCAAGAGAGGTCCCGTCCCCTCCGTGACCCCCTGAGCCTGTCTCTGGGCTCTAGTCACTGGTTTGCAGGCATTTCTTTTGCCTCTGGCCACAGAGAGCTGATAGGATTTTCTGGTTGCACCTGCTTGTGAGGTTTTTGGGAAGAAAGGGTGAGGACAGAGGGCTGGAGAGGTGGTCAGGGTGCAGCAGGCTTGTTCTGTCCCCTCCGCCACCGTGTGCCTAGAGGCAAGGAGAGGTGTGAGGGTGTGGTTAGCGGGGGTGGACCCCGGGATGGGTGGGGGGGGGGGGGCTGCTGTGGTCACACCTCCTCTCCCCGGGGAGGGGAGGCCTGGACTGGAGGCCGGAGGAGCCAGCCTCCAAGAGCAGCCTAGAGATGTGTGGGTTTGGCTCTGTCCCCAGGGTGTGGGGTCAGAGCCCTCTGGGAGGCCCCCGAGCATGGGGCCAGACTTATTCCTGAGAAGAAGCAGCACGTGGCCTGCATTTTCTGTGGTCCCGGTCACCTGTACGTCACTCTTGTTTCCTGCCGTGGGGAGACCCCCCCTTCCTAATTCTAGAGCAGGCCAGCGCTAAGGGCCCGGGTTCCGGCACCTGCCTCCTCTCGCTCCTTCCCCTCCCCCGCTCCTCCCTGCTGGCGGCTGCCCTGGCATTTACAGAGGCTCTGCCGGTCTCCTGGGCCTGGCTCCGTCTCCCCTGGTGACCTAGCATGTGTGTGGCCCGTGTCCCTCAGGGTGGGGGCAGCAGGATGCGTCATGTGTGTGACAAGTAGGAGGACTCCACGCCTCTCTGCCCCCCAGTGTTCCGGGCTTCCGTGCCCCACAAGGGATGGTAGTATACTAGAGCTTTGAAGGCAGAGTAGGGCTGAAGTCCCTGGCTTGCGCTGGCTGTGGTCTGCGCCAGTGTCCCACGCTCCCAATCTACACGATGCCGGGCGCTACTTGGGTGTCCCTGTCCGGAGGCCATAGTGGGTGCGGGGAAGGGGTGGCCTTCCTGGGGGGACATGGGCAAGGGGGAAAGTCGGGCCAGGGCTGGGAACAGGAGGCTTACTGAAATGGGAAAACAGCCCACAAGGGGTCTGGGATCCTGGGTGGAAGGTGGGGTTCCGAGCCCGAAGCAGGAACTGGGCAGCCTTTGTGGGAGAGCCGTGGGCAGTGGGTGGGTGGGCGGCAGGGTGCTGCCTGGCCTCTGGAGCTGGGGAGGAGGCACCTATGAGGGTGTTCGTAAGACAAGGTGGTCCCCAAGGGCTGGGGTGGAGCGCAGCGTCTCACCCAGGACACCCTGTGCCCGTTGTGCATGGCTGGGTTTTGAACACCCACTTGACGAGAGAGTGAAGAGAGGGGAGGCCAGGGGAAGCTGTTGGTTGTAGGGCTGTGGAGGAGCTAGTCCTTGTCCCCTTCTCTGGGTCCTGGGAGCGTGGGGGCATGTGACTGGACACACAGGCAGGGGCATGTGCTCACATCTTGGTGACCAAGGCCGGAGGAGGCAGGCTCAGACAGTCAGGCGAGTGGATTGTGATGCGGTCAAAATCCCTCCTGTCCTCTGTGTGCCTGGAAGACTCCAGACGCTGGCCGCCTCTGTTACGATGGCCGCCCAGGCCCCTTCCTCTTTGAGACGCTCCCCGCACTGCAGTACACACACCAGCTTCCTCTTCCCCATCACATCCTCCCCGTGCTTTGGGGGAATTGAAGGCCACTCCGTGTCTTGTCCAGGCCAGCCCAGGTGTCAGGCACCCAGCAGCCCCCCTCTGCCTGCTCCCAGCCATGCAGCAGCCACCCCCTCCCCCACCCATGGTTCCAGTGGCCTCCCGCTCCACGGGGGGGGGGGGGGGGGCGGGCCCGGGATTCAGAACCCGCTGGTGATCAGAGCATTGAGTAGGAAGGCTCACCGGGACACGTAAAAATACCCCGACCTGAGACACCCCCACTCCACCCCACCCCACCCTATCTCAGGCAGCCTCTGTCTCAGGCAGCACTTCCGTAGCCCCGACAGGAAATGGGCTGGAGGCTCAGCTTCCCTCCATCTCAGAGCAACTTCTTGTTTCACCATTGCCCTGTGCCAGCCCTGGGGTTGTGCCCCCTTGGCTCCACCCCTGAAACCTTCCCAGGGCTCTGTCCCAGCAGCTGCGAGGGCACAGGATGGTGGACGTGATTGCCAAGCTGACCAAGAGGCGGAGTCGGGCCCTGCGGGTACAGGTAGAGGACCCTGGCATTTTGGGGCAAGCTCAGCCCCTGATGGGGATGGCTGAGGGCCTCTGCGTCAAGGGGCCCGGGGGCGCCTCCGTCCTCTGGCCTTCCCAGGAGGTGGGTGAGCCGGGGTGAGCTCCCCAGACTTGGGGAGCTCCTCCCTTCTTTCCTCTTTGCTTTTCTAAGGCCTTGCCTATCTGTGAGGGGCTGCAGAGGGACCCTGAGAGATGGTGGTCAGCTTGGGGGAAGAGAAGCAGGCCAGCCACCTGCTTGTGGGCCAGGGGCGGGAACTGGAGACAAAGGGAGTGCTGGGGGGGTCGGGCAGCTGGGTGTAATGAGAACCAGAGCCCCTCTTGGCTCTGTCCTCTGGCCTGAGGTGGGGGACCACTTCCCCTTTCCTACTAGAGGACCCCTTGTCGCTGTCGTGTTTGTGGGTCTGGGCCTTAGGAGCTGCCAGTGCCCTCGTCGGGGCCCTGTTGCCAGGTTATGATGGGGTGTAGTCTGGGCCTCCATGAGTTGGGAGCCCGAGGTGGTAGGCCCTGCTCTAACCTTCAGGCTTCCTTTTGAAGGCCAGAGGGCCCAGAGGGACTGGCCCCACCTGGCTTCCAGTCTGATTTTGGCTCTGCCAGGAAAGCGCCTCTGTCTTAGCACTGTGGCAGCCCTACAGAGGGTTCTAGAGTTTGAAGGGCCCTCAGGGCTGCTGCGGTCCAGCTCCCTCCACAGGGCAGCAGCCTCGCTAACAGGGGCTGGACTCTGCCGGCTCATCTCCAGTGGAGGCCCCTGACTGCCTCCTGAAGCAGCCTGTGTCTCTGGGGCAGCCCCAATCCTTAGAATGTGCCTGCTTCCAGGGGGCCCTGCCTGCCCCCTTTTGGCCTCTGATCTGCAGTCTGCAGACAACCCTCCCATGTTGGGGGCCTAACCCTCCACCTCCTAGGTTTGCCCTGCCCCCCTCCTAGGTCTTCCCTGCCCCTGCTCGGGGTGTTCTTGGTGCAAGATCCCCTCAACCTGACCGGCCTGGGACTCCCCTTGCACTCCTAGCCAGGACCAGCAGGCTGCAGGCGGAAATCCCCACTCCAAATAGCCCGGGTCCTTCCTTAGCTCATCTCCTCTCGTGCCTCCATATGACCTTCCAGCACCTGTCGCAGGGACAGGAAGGCTGCTGCCTCAGTGGGTCCAGCGGGAGTGGGCAGGAGACATGTCAGGACCACCCACCTTCTGCCCACCGCCTCCATGCCATCCTCTTAAGGAGTCTCCTGGCTCCCTCGCTGAACCCTTATTCCCAGGAAGCTCGTGTTCAAAGCGAATCCAGTCTCTCCTGAAGTGTCAGGGTGTGTGTGTGTGTGTGTGTGTGTGTGTGTGTGTGTTGGTTTTGTTGCACTGTGTCCTGGCGAACTCAGTAAGTCCCTTTAGTGGACAGTCTGCATGCCTCAGGGCATTGGGCTACCTGCTAGAGGGCAACAGGGTCAATTATGTCACCCTGGGTCTTGCTCTCAAAAAACCCCTGCCTTTGGGGTCAGAGGAGGTAGGCAGAGGGGCAGACGATGAATGGGCCAGCAGGGCAGAACACTGCCAGCCCCTCGCAGGGGCATGAAGACAATGACAGCGGATTAGGCATCTCTCCTGAGGGAGAAGTCCTCTCCTGCCAGGAGGCTTGGAGCGGAGCGATGGTGAGAGTAGGTCATGAGAGTGGAGGTTCCAGAACCCCCCTGGAGCAAAGGTCCAGAGCTAGGAAGACGACTTTTGTGTTTGGGGGAGGGTCTGCAGGCTGGAATCTGGGATGCTCGGGAGGGCTGTGACAGGCCGAGCGAAAGGAAACATGGCAGGGAGGGTCCAGTCTCAGCCACACGAGACCTTGTGCGGGGAGGGAGAAGAGTGAGAAACTGGGGTACCTGGCTCTTCCCACTCCCTCCATGCGTGGGACCTGTCCCTGGTGGTCTAGAATCCACTGCTTATCTGAGAGTTGGTCTCCTTGCGAGCAGTCATTATCATGGACATGCATGCATTTGCTTGTCACCCTGCTGGGCTCCCTGCCCCCTCCCCGACCATTCACACAGGCTGCCCAGTAGGGCATTGGGGTCCCTTTGTTCACTGCTGCATTCCCAGTGCCTAGAACGGTGCCTGCACCAGGCGTGAATCTTTGTGGGACACATCAGTGTGTCTTGGGGCGCTTCTCTAAAGACTTGATTCCCCTCTTGAGGAGCTTACAGCTTAGTGAAGGAATCATTAAGCAACAGAGAAACTTCTGTGATTAAAAACGGTGGCAGGGGGGCGCCTGGGTGGCTCAGTGGGTTGGGGCCTCTGCCTTCGGCTTGGGTCATGATCCCAGAGTCCTGGGATCGAGCCCCGCATCGGGCTCTCTGCTCGGTGGAGAGCCTGCTTCCTCCTCTCTCTGCCTGCCTCTCTGCCTACTTGTGATCTCTGTCTGTCAAATAAATAAACGAAATCTTTAAAAAAAAACAAAAAACAAAAAACCGGTGGCAGGGGGCGGTTATTATACACAGTTTTGAAGAAAAATTTAAAGAAAAATAATCTCTGTAATTACACCACCCAGAGATAACCTCTGTTAGCATTTTGGAAGGTTTCTAGAAATGCGTAATTGGAACTATAGCTGTTCACTATGTTGAAATCTGCTTTTCCCTTATACCGTTATATACTCTTAGAAACAGTATTGGGGCACCTGGGTGGCTCTGTCAGTTAAGCCTCTGCCTTTGGCTCAGGTCATGGTCTCAGGGTCCTGCCTGGGATGGAACCCTACCGACACTGCTCAGCAGGGAGCCTGCCTCTCCCTCTGCTCCTGCATGCCACGCCCCCGGCTTGTGCTCTCTCTCTGTCAAATAAATAAATAAATCTTAAAAAGGAAAAAAAAAAAAAAACAGTATTAATCGGGGTGCCTGGGTGGCTCAGTCAGTTAAGCATCTGCCTTCTGCTCAGGTCATGATCCTGGGGTCCCAGTATCAACCGCCCGCCAGCCCCCCACCGCATTGCATTGGGCTCCCTGCTCAGCAGGGAGTCTGTTTCTCCCTCTGCCGTTCACCCCACTGCTGCTCTGTCTCACTCGCTTGCTCTCTCAAATAAATAAAATCTTTAAAAAAAAAAAAAAAGAGAGAGAGATAGACAGTATTAATCTTCTGCTGCGATGCTGCTGCCTGGGGTTTGATAGTATGGCTATTGATCCCTCCGGCAGCCCGAGGGTGCTGGGCTGCGGTGGGCGCACCAGCGGAATCTCGGGAAAGGTCTTGAACCTGACACCTGAGCTGAGTCCTAAAGAAGGACTTGGAGTTGGCCAGGTGAGAAAGGGGTGGGGCGAGCCTAGGTGGACTGTGTATGGGCTCAGCCCAGAGGGTGGGGCCTCCAGCAACTCCCTGCTACCAGAGCTTAAAGTTCAAGGCAAGGGGCCAGGAATGGCAGGAAATAAGGTGGACAGGCAAGTGACAGATGCCTCAGGTGCCCTGTGAAGGCGCAGACTTTGCCCCGTGGCGGCAAGGAGCAGTGGCATGTGGAGCATGATCAAACCCATGTTCTGTGTGACTAAACCCTCCAGCTCACCTTGCTTTCCTTTGGCGGGCAAGAGGGGCTCGTCTCTCCTTGCCCCTCTCTCCTTCCTCCCATCCGACTCTCCTCCCCCTTTCCCTACTCTGCCGTTGATTCTGAGCCCTGCAAAAACCACATTCGGGACATTTCAGTCCCAGATCCAGAGGTAGTACTGATTCCAGTCCCAGAGCTTTCAGGGCCAGGAAGGAAGGAGGTGGAGGGGGGGAATGGAGAGTGTGGTGGGGGGGCTGCCCCCATGTGACCTGAGGAAAAGGAAGGGGGCCCAGGCTGTTTCTCTATTCCTGTCCAGCCTCTGATTCACCCCGTGGAGGCAGAGTAAGTACACAGCTGGGAGAACTCAGTTATCCATAACTGATTATTGTTGTTGTTGTTGTTGTTTTTAAGATTTTATTCATTTATTTGACAGATAGATCACAAGTAGGCAGAGAGGCAGGCAGAGAGGGAGATGCAGGCTCCCTGCTGAGCAGAGAGCCTGATGTGGGGCTCAGTCCCAGGACGCTGAGATTATGACCTGAGTCAAAGGCAGAGGCTTAACCCACTGAGCCACCCAGGCGCCCTAATATCTGATTATTGTCAATAAACACTTAATGTAACTGCCCTACGCATGTGGGACATTTCATACTTTGCAATGCACTGTCAAGAATATTTCCTCATTCTCTCTTCACTACAGTTTCCGGAGTGGGCAGGGCAGACGTTGTGCAGCTGATGGAACTGAAACAGGGGGTACTCTAACTTGCCAAAGGTCACCCAGATGGCAAGCGGCCGAGTCGGGACTGTGTGACACCGGAGCTGCCTGCCGGGAAGGTCACGTTTCCTTTCTCCTCCCATAGGTGGACGACCCCCCGGAGCCCGTGTACGAGAACGTAGAGAGGCAGCCTTCGGTCTCTTCGCCGGGCGCCACCGCGGGCCCCCGCCCCCCGGCGTGGGAGACGCACACGGACACGGGCAGCGGGCGCCCCTACTACTACAACCCAGACACGGGCGTGACCACCTGGGAGTCGCCCTTCGAGGCTGGAGAAGGCATCGCCAGCCCGGCCACCTCCCCCGCCTCGGTGGGCAGCCGCGAGAGCCTCGAGACCGACTGGGGTCAGTACTGGGATGAGGAGAGCCGCAGGGTGTTCTTCTACAACCCGCTGACGGGCGAGACCGTCTGGGAGGACGAGACCGAGGACGAGCCAGAGGACGAGCTGGAAATGCAGCCGGGCCTGAGCCCGCTCAGCCCCAGGGACCAGAGGGTGAGGGGGCGGGGCCTGGCCCGGATGGGCGGGGTGGCTCTGAGGCCTCAGACCCCGCCTCCTGCTCTCCCACAGCCCGCCTCCCAACTGCTCGTGAGGGGCGTGGTCTGGTCTAAAACGGCGGGGCCAAGGGTGCGTACTGGCTCTGAGACCCTCCGCCTCGGTCTTTGCTCCCTGCAGCCCCCTACCCCTGAGACGGATTACCCCGAGTCGCTGACCAGTTACCCGGAGGAGGACTATTCCCCTGTGGGCTCTTTCAGTGAGCCCCGGTCCGCCTCTCCTTTGGCCACGCCCCCCGGCTGGTCTCTCCGGGTGAACCCGGACGGGCAGACGCTCTACACCAACCACTTCACCCAGGAGCAGGTACGGGCAGCGGGCAGATATGGCCAGACAGCCCCCCGGTCATTCCTCCAGCTCTTCTAGTAGCTCACCTTAACACCATCAACTGCAGCTCCTGGGCGGGCTCCAAGACACCCCATCGCCCGCACTTGACCCTCCCAACTCCTTGGGGCTATATCATGGGGTTCTGGTGCAAGAAGAACTTTGCCTGCCCTCCCCCGAGGTGGGCTGGGAGGCCTGACCACCTGTCTACCCGCAGTGGGTGAGGTTGGAGGACCAATACGGGAAGCCCTACTTCTACAACCCACATGACGCCTCCGTTCAGTGGGAGCTGCCCCAGGTAACCAACTGGGAGTGGGAGAGTCTTGGGGAGAGGGGAAGGGACTGTGTATGATGGTGACTTTCTCCTCAGGTTCCAGTCCCTGCCCCTCGAAGCATCCACAAATCCAGCCAGGAGAGTGAGACCCCAGCCCAGGCCAGCCCCCCTGAGGAGAAGGTGAGGGAAGAAGCATGTAGGCCCTGGCAGGACCCCCAGAGAAAAAATAGGAGCTTCCTAAAGGTTGTGGGGGCTGGGCGGGGGCCAGGTATGTCTCCCCCACAGGCCCCAGCAAGACGCTGGGCTGAATGAACGTGGGTCTGGGTCATCCCTGGCCCACGGCTGGGTGAGGTTGGGAGCTGAGAGATCTCTCCTGCTGGAGTGAAAGCAGGCACCCCGCCAGCACCAGCAGCAAAGAGGGTTCAGCCATGACTCAGGCCCAGCCTGTAAGGAGTCGCTGGCTGTGGAGACTAACCTCTGCCCCTCTGTGGCCACCCGGTGAACTGCCTCTTCTTTCCCCTGGTCTTTCTCAGACCAAGACTCTGGACAAGGCTGGGGTGCTCCATCGCACCAAGACGGTGGACAAGGGAAAGCGGCTCCGGTGAGCGCCTGGCGGGACCCAGACCAGGGCGGGGTGGGCCTTAAGGATGATGTTCACTGCGCATGTCCTGTGTGCCACACTCTTGTTAATCCTCAGAGCAGCTTTCTAAAAGGTCCCGTGAAGACCCTGAGGCCTCTAGAGATAGGGACTTGTCCAGGGTCCCTTGGCTACCAAGTGTGAGAACTGGGAGTCCAGTCCTCACCATCGGATGCTCCAAGCTGAGCTGTGTTTTCAGCTCTGTGCCCTGCACCTGGGGGCGTATGGGGGCCTCAGTCCAGGGCCAGTGCGAGCCCAGTCACCCCCCACTTCCCCACTCCCACCTAGGAAGAAGCACTGGAGTGCGTCCTGGACGGTGCTGGAGGGCGGCGTCCTGACATTCTTCAAGGACTCGAAGGCCTCAGCTGCAGGCGGCCTGGTGAGGCTCAGGGTCCCAGGACAGGGACCCCCCACCCCCAGCAATCTGCTCCTGACTTCTGTGGCTCTTTACCTGATCTGGCTTGTCAATGGCTAGGTCTGCAGCAGTGGAACATGAGTGCCAGGGGAGCTGGGCCTTGGCAGGGGGTGACGACAGCAGATTCAGACTGTGACAAGCACTTCCAGGCAGCCTGGACATGGGGAGCAGTCCTTGAGGGTAGCCACTCCAGTCTGATGGGCATGCAGATAGGGTCGGGGCCACGCCTGCTCTCGGAGATGAGGGCTGTGCCCCTTTCTCCTTCCCTGTCCTGGGTGGGCAGGCAGCAGGCCCAGGACCCCTGGGCCCCCCTTCCCCATCCTGTCCCTGGAGCCAAGGGAGCCTGGTGGATTGGAGCCCGGAGCCATGGCAGACCTGTCTGGGCTGAGGGCTCCCTGTAACTGTGCTCCCCCCGACCCTTCCCCCCTCTCCCACAGAGGCAACCTCCCAAGCTCTCCACCCCTGAGTACACAGTGGATCTCAGGGGGGCCTCCCTCTCCTGGGCCCCCAAGGACAAATCTAGCAGAAAGAACGTGTTGGAGGTGAGTGGTGGGGGTTGGGAGAAGGCAAGGGGGCTTACGGATGGCTTGAGACCCTCAGAAGGCAAGCCCCAAGAAGGGGGACCTGGGGAGAGTGGGACTGGAATTCTCAGGGCTCAAAGCCAAAGTTGTGTCCACCTTGGGGATCTGTCCACAGTGTTTCTGACACTGCGGATTCTGCAGTTCCCTCTCCAGGAACTGAGTTTATAGTCTTAGAAGGTGGTGAGGAGTAGGGGGCCTCTGGAGAATGAAATCCATGCCTGGAAGAACAGCCCTCTTCCCAGAGAGGAGACTCCCTCTCCCCAGCTACTCACTTTGACAGGTTGGAAACCAGCTCCTGCCGGTCAGAGACAAGCTTCCAACTGGGTCCTCAGTGAATTAACTGGGCCCCAAGTTTCCCAGGCTCCCCTAGCAGGTGGACTGGGCCGCGGTGGGACCCAGGCAAGGACCCTCACAGTGCCACACCCTCCACTGTCCAGTGTTGTCTTGCTTTTCAACTACCTTTGTCGTCACCTCTGTCCCCAGAAGTTCTGAGGAAGGTCACAACAA
Source organism: Mustela nigripes (assembly GCF_022355385.1). NCBI lineage: Eukaryota > Metazoa > Chordata > Mammalia > Carnivora > Mustelidae > Mustela > Mustela nigripes. The sequence goes on from NC_081572.1 coordinate 17,373,856, forward strand.
GAATAGCAACAAACAAACAAACAAAAACAAGCAAATAAACAAATAAAAACCACATGGGGAGCTGATCAAATCCACTGAAAAGCCAGGAGCAGGCACAAGTCAGAGCAAGGGGCATCAGGGGGCCAATGATGTACAGGGGAGAGGTTACTGCTGAAAAAAATGAGCTCAGGTTTCCTGGTAGCCAAAGTGAACAGAGGAGGAAAATCAGTGACATGGTTCCTCTTTTGGCAGGGGGAGCTTTCCCAAATTTTGAGTGAGATCAAAGCTTTTCCCCAACCCTTAGCTCTTGAAGCTATTTTTAGTGTATGGCTCCAGGGTGGGCTAGTAAGAGACCCTCGGGGCTGCTTCAGGTAATGTGATAAAAGCAAAAAGCACAACGTCACAAATCAGCTCAGAAAAAGCAATTCTGCTGGGAGCTTGAGAGTGTGTAGCTTTCTGAAGATTCCCCAAGCTTCCTCTAGCACATCCACAGAGCAGGGCTGGAAAACCAGTTTGATCTCCTCAGCTGCTCTGGTTGGTAGGTCTGGAGCCTTCCTCCAGGCTCAGCAGGGCCGAGGGGGGCGATCGGTTAGCAATGTCTGTCATGGGTGTCTGACTAAAGAAGGCCATCACTTTCGCTAGGCAGGTTCTGTCCCTGACCTAGAGGGACATCCTTCAGCCCGTGCTCTGTGTCATCTCTCTATCTTGCCTTTGGAGAACACTGCTGAGTAAATGCTTCCGAGTTGTCTTTTCTGGCAAGAACTAGAAGACAGATGGGACTCTTGGAAGCTACTCAAGCTGTCGGAAAGGCTGACAGTCTTGAATGGAAATGGAGGAGCCCTCTGCTTCCTGGCTGGCAGGTGGCCATCCTCCCTCCGCTCAGGGGGTGGCCTGCAGGCACCTCTAGGATTTTTCTCGAGAGACGGCCCCACATTCTAGATCGTGGCCAGGTTAGTGGGGCCTGGCAGATTTTCACAGCGGGTCTCCCTCATCACTCCAGAACCACAGAAAACTTCAGTGTTAGACTTTCCAAAACAGCTGGCCTGGGGCAGCTCAGCTCACCTGAGCATCCAGCAGGATGAATGTTTTGGGAGATGTATTGCTGGGTAACTGTATAGCTTTTCCTTCTGTATGAACCTTTCAGAGAGGAACTGGTTATGTTTTGAGAGGGCCTTGGTTTGCCCATCTGTAACAGATAGGCTGTCACTGCTTTTAACAAGACGGAATGCCTGGGCCTGCGGTAAAGCCCTTGTTCTATGGTGCTCTCAGTTCCTGGGGCCAAGGCCAGATCATCTCCACCATTTCTGTATCTCCCTTCCCCACACTGCCTACCCCTGAGGCCTGACCCCTGAGGCCTGGCCCCAGGGCTGACCCAGGGAGCCAGAGATGACTGAGAACTCGTGTGTCTCTCCAGCTGCGGAGCCGAGATGGCTCAGAGTACCTGATCCAGCATGACTCCGAGGCCATCATCAGCACCTGGCACAAGGCCATTGGCGAGGGCATCCAGGAGCTGGTGAGCAGAGCCTGGGGCCTCCAGGGCTGGTGGAGATGGGATGGATGGCCAGCCACGAGGAGGAGATCTCTCCAGGCCCGGGCGGGGGTGGGGGGGCACATCCTAGCAGAATATTCCATTTCAAGGGAGGCAAGAAGTAAAGGAAATATCAGAGAAAGAGCCTCAGGCTGGAATGACAGGCTAAAATCAGAAGGGAAAACTTCAGAGGATTAAATTGAAGAGTCTACAGTTTTCTAGATTCAAACTATTCCCTGCATAAATGCAGATAGGACACGCCCCCTCTGACAGCTGTTCTCCAGGAAACAACCTGGGGCTTTTTGACCCTCAATTCCTTAGGAGCCAACACTGAGTACAGAGTTTGGCTGTATTTCTAGAGGTAGGAATCCAAGGGCCGTGATGCAGTTGTTGGCAGTGCTGAGTCCTCAGCGGGAACTTTAAGTCCGGAACTAGGAGCCCCATACTGAGGAATGCTGACCTCGTGGACTGTGTGCAGAGGAACTAGGAAAATGGGCAAGGGGGGCCAGGATAAGAAAGAGTGGGGCAGGGCAGGGTGGCTGTCTCCAACACCCAAAGGGCTCCAGGCAGTCAAGGGAGATGAACGTTCTGAGGTTCCCTGGTGGACAGCAGGGGAGTGAACTGGAGAAAGGAAGTGTGAACTCTGGCCTGGCTGGGAGGGCACTCCGGGCCCCTCACCCCGTCCCAGAAGGCCCTCCGGCTAGCCCCAGGCCCTGCCTCTCTGAGGCCCCGTGATTGCAGTCTGCAGACCTGCCCCCGGAGGAGGAAAGCGAGAGCAGCAGCGCGGACTTCGGGTCCAGCGAGCGCCTGGGAAGCTGGAGGGGGGAGGAGGAGGCGCGGCCCGGTGCAGGTGCGAGGGGGGTGAGGGGTGGGGTGGGGAAGGTGGGGGTGGTAGGGAAGGTGGGGGGGGGGAGGGCGTCTCCAGCCCCTCGCCGGGGGGGGGGTTACGCCCTGGGGCTGGGGCCAGCCTGGCCAATCCCGGCGCCACCGAGTGACTCGGCCCCGCATTCCCGGGCCCAGGCGCAGTCATCCCGGAGAGCGACCTCAGCAGGGTCCGGCAGAGGCTCCGCAAGTTCCTGCTAAAGCGGCCGACGCTGCAGTCGCTGCGGGAGAAGGGCTACATCAAAGGTACCTGGGGAAACCGGAGCGCGCGGCGCGGGGGGACCCCGGGGCCGGGAGGCGCTCACTAGCCTTTCCCCCAGACCAGGTGTTCGGTTGCGCGCTGGCCGCGCTGTGCGAGCGGGAAAGGAGCTCCGTGCCGCGCTTCGTGCAACAGTGCATCCGCACCGTCGAGGCCCGGGGTACGCGGCTCCTGAAGGCCTCCCTCCCGGACCCCATGACGGAGACCCCTGGGGAGGGTGGGGTGGGGGAATGGGGGGGGGGGAGCCCCTGAGTGGGAATCGGATCGGGAGCTTCAGCCCCATCCCCTCCAAGCCCGAGGTCAGCGCCTCCCTCTGCCCCAGGGCTGGACATCGACGGCCTGTACCGCATCAGTGGAAACCTGGCCACCATCCAGAAGCTTCGCTACAAGGTGGACCATGGTGAGGCCCCGCCCCTCACCCTGGGGCCTGAAGACAACAAGAGGTGCTGAGGGCCTCTTCCGACTCCTAACACCCCCCCTCCCACTTGCCGCAGATGAGCGCCTGGACCTGGATGACGGGCGCTGGGAGGACGTCCACGTGATCACTGGAGCCCTGAAACTCTTCTTTCGAGAGCTGCCGGAGCCCCTCTTCCCCTTCTCGCACTTCCCCAAGTTCATCGCTGCCATCAGTGAGCTGGGGGGGGGGGGGGGGGGGGGGGGGGGCCCGGGCGGGGGGGGGCCCGGGGCCCCCCCCCCCCCCCCGGGCCCCCTCCCCCCCCCCCCCCCCGCCGCCCGCCCCCC